>NC_139946.1:30785816-30790816 GCF_963454915.1 Gymnoscopelus microlampas
TCCACATTATATTTATACAGTTTCTAGCCAAAAATACCTCACTAATAGTGTCCGTCGTGTTATTGTTTGATGTCAGCATTCGTTTAGTTTCAAATGACAAATGATCCACATTTGGAATTAATCTCTACTCTACAGGATGCAGTCTGTTCCTTAGGGTGTACCAGAGTCTACAAGCTGTCTACACCTCAGCTGTCTAGTACGATAGGCTTCATCCCTCACACAATACATTTTGACAAAGTTACATAGAAAACATACAGCACTGCTGGGCAGGATTACAGCAATTAACATGTTTATTATGTTCATAATCACAGCCATGTGCAAGCTGGTCAGACAGACAGGATTTACTTTGTGCTCCAGCCAGCCCAGCTACTCAAAGGAGACATAATGGTAAGACTCTTACCTTAAAGGAGCACTTCCCCCATTTTTAACCATTATCTTCATATAATTGGTCCTCAGTAATGCTTATTATAAGATGGCACCATTACCGTCTACTCACTCTGTGTCTCAGAGGTGGGCTATGACATCCTCGATGGGTATTCCAAGCTAATATAAACTATAGCCTTTCTCTTCCTGGAAAGTTAGCGTAATAAAACAAAGTTTGAACTCTTGTGTTTCTTGAAATTACCAAAATTGTCTACTGGTGATGTCAGTAGGCTTACCATGATAAGACATCTCGTCTTATGTAACCCCATAACACAAAATGTGTAATTGAAACAGTCTAATCATGGCGTGGCCTCCCTGTCCAGTCAAGTTAGGCTACCATGTGCAGTAAAATGCATAGAATAGATTTTCATCTATGGCAAAGTTGTCTTGCTCTTCATGAGTTTCACTTTCACTTTCACTTCAACAAGAATCAACACGGTAGCATTCATGGCCGGAGGTGCTTCTGTTTCGTGACATCATGCATAGACAGCATAGATAGACAAATATGTAGATAGACATATGGTTTACTTGTCCACAAATCCTAAGAATGTTATTTAGATGGCATGTGGTTTAGACTGATTCTTGGCTTGATGTTTACGTAGGCCTATCCTAGTTACTTTGTAGCACTTGATTATTTTCCTTTGCACTCTTTACTTGACCATCAATCTTTTTTTTTAACCCTGTCATTTGTTGACTATGGATCATGCCACTTACAGTAATGACCTTGCACTACATGTAAGTAGCTCTGGATAAAAGTATCTGCAAAATGCTTAATATTAAATTGTAGTGACATGAGCTGTAGTGACATGACATTGGTCTGTTTTGAGGGGACATACAGTACAGACAATTCCTGTTTTTGATGGCTTGATATGGTGGTGAATGTCTGGGCAGGTGGTTTGCTATGATAAAAACGGCCAGTCGGCCAGCCGCCAGGTCATCTTTCGCCTCCAGTTTCACATGGGAATTATCCATGGACACACCCTCACATTCTCCAAGGCGGAACTTGACTGCGCTTGCGGAGGTAATGGCATTTGTAACTTGTTACCATACTCTGGCTAACTGCCATCTCTTCTTTCACACCCTTGTTATTTCTTTGATGGTATTATCATGGTAGTATCTATCTTTAATCTTTAAACAATTTTGCTCTCTGTCTTTGTCTCTCACTCGCTCTCTCTCTCTCTCTCTCGCATTCCCCCACCCCCATGTAAATATTACCTTAGAATAACCTTGTCACTTCATGGACTGCAGGTGTGAAGTACACAAGGAAGTATGTATGTACTTACTTACTGTAGTAAGTTAGTCCAGACTATTTTGTCCCACTGTAATATTTACGTCTCTCTCCAGACCCCAGGTTTCCTGAGAATGGGAGAGTGGAGCTGGTGTTCTCAGACAGCCCTGAGAAGATAGCAGGTACTGTCCCATTTCCAATCCCCAATAGAATGTCCTTGTCTAACGGACACACACACATGCACACATAGGTCTATATAATGACTGAATATGTATAGACTACAGAGGTCTGTATTCATGTCTTTGTGGTTGATTTTGTTTACATTCACCCCTAGCTCTAACCTTAACCGTCACCACTGCATGGCTTTACCGTAATCCTAACCTGACCCCAACACTAACCTTAACCATAAAACCTAAGTTTAAACATAAACCCAAAATAGTATCTTGAATGGATTGCCAGCAAAATGACCTCAAAGTTTTCTCATCTTTCTAGGGCATTTGGTTGTCACAAGAATAGAAGTACAACAGCACGCACACACAACGCACGCACGCACACATGCACGCGGACACACACACACACACACGCACGCACGCACGCACGCACGCACGCACGCACGCACGCACACACACACATTTTCCCTCATGTTACATCTGGTTGTTGTGGTTGATGAGCACATCCTCTACTACTCAAGCAGATCAGACACGTACACACTGTACGTATGACTCGGGCCTTAACAGGACACATACTGCCTCATGCCTTCTGAAAGGCTTCTGTGTTCACTGTCAGTGTTACCCAGTGGTGTAAAGGAACAGTAAAGTACATGTACTTAAGTAAAGAGCTATTTTTACTTTATTGCAGTATTTCCAATTTTCAATACTTTTACTTCTACTCCACTACATCTCAGAGGCAAATATTGTTCATTTACTCCAATTATTTGAAAACTTTAGTTCTAGTTACTTTGTAGATTTGATTTTTACAAAACATTCATTAACCACTTCAGCACTATTTAAACTTTGCTATTTGAAAATAGCCGATCTACAAGCTTGTAGAACGGCTATCTTCAAAAGATGTTTTATACATATCATTACTTGTGAAACTGAACATTCTGCATAACGGGTACTTTAACTTTTGGTACTTTAAGTATATTTTGATGCCAATACGTTTGTACTTATACTCAAGTGAATTTAGATTACCAGACTTTTACTTGTGTTTCTACATTGCAGTATTGATACTTTCACTTAAGTAAAGAATTTGAGTACTCTTTCCACCACTGCATGGTGTTACCAGCACTGCTCTGACCAGGAAATGACAATACACTCCTTCCATAGCACAGAGTCTCTGCCTTTATGCTGAATGCATTCTCTCCCTTTTAACTTCAACTTCACTTTATTTTTCACATCACAAGTTTACAGGTGTGAATGATAAAATACTAGACCATACCCGGTCGGCGCAGCGCATCCGTGGGGGGATATGCGCACATGATGTGGCAACCTGGGAGGCAGTTCGTCCCATAGCTGGGCAGCCCCGTAACCATGGCGACAGTGTTTGACACAAAAACGCTAATAAGAAGCTGAGATTTGATGAAATTGAAAAACGGGCTTCACAGTTGTGTTCAGATGGTAATGGTCAATGGCTGTGTGCAAAATCAGAGCAATTGGTCCAGCCAGTGAGGAGAACCGGGTAGCTTCACCACCACCACTACAAACGCACAGAGGTTACTAGAATTATAGTAGGATGTTTTGTGCAAGCTACCCACAAATTGCAGTTATATAATACGAATATAAACATTTAGGGTACATTCAGGGTAGCTCAGTCTCTTGTGCAAGCAAAGACATCACAGCAGCAGTTATCAAATATGTAGGAGGTGTGTGGGAATGGTATGTGTACCCATACAGTCATATACAGTATCTATCCATCCACTCCCTATCTGACTGGTAGGAACTTACAGTCACCGATAGGGGGCAGTATTGCAGAACAGCAGTAGGCTATCTGAGCATAACAGAATAGTTAAATGTCAGCGACACACGCACACACACACACACACACACACACACACACACACACACACACACACACACACACACACACACACACACACACACACACACACACACACACACACACACACACACACACACACACACACACTCTGCTGCTCTCAACAGGAAGCAATAAGAGTTTATCACACACATGCATCTCACAGGAATTCAGATGGCAGATACAGAAAGGAAAACAGTCCAGGGAAAAACTAAACACACACGCACGCACACACGCACGCACACACAGATGTTGATGGATAAATACATTTGCCTGACTAAGAATCTGTTGTATAACTTGTCTAACGTCATGTACCGTCATGTGTGTGTGTGTGTGTGTGTGTGTCAAGAATGTAAATAAAATGTAAAAAAATTGCCAAAATACCCATTACAGACAAACAAATCTCAAATAATTCATACAATTATCAGCATTTCAAAAATGTTCAACAATACCAAATCTATCTACAAGCTCACGACACGTTGCGTCACGACATTTGTGCGCTTGCAGATCGTCTATTTTAGCTATTTGTTGTACTACAAAGTATATAGGGCTTAAGTGGTTAACTGGCTCATGACCAAGGCTGTCTCTTATTGTTTTCATGTGCAGGCAGAGAGCTGTGGCACAATGGAGCCAGTATCACAGTGGACTACGACACCTTAGATCCCCTGGTGAGACGCGATTCATATCAGGACACGACAGACCCTCTTGGAATGGGTGAGAGACATGCACGTCACAGACATTTTATGGAAATCTGTCCCATTCTGTCTTTCTCTCTCTCTCTCTCTCTCTCTCTCTCTCTCTCTCTCTCTCTCTCTCTCTCTCTCTCTCTCTCTCTCTCTCTCTCTCTCTCTCTCTCTCTCTCTCTCTCTCTCTCTCTCTCCCTCTCTCTCTCTCTCTCTCTCTCTCTCTCTCCCTCTCTCTCTCTCTCTCTCTCTCTCTCTCTCTCTCTCTCTCTCTCTCTCTCTCTCTCTCTCTCTCCAAATCCCTCTCTCATTCCATTCTCTCTGGTGTGGTATCTGTGTAGTGACATGCATACATGTGCACGCATGCAAGTTTGGTGCTTTACTACAGTGGTTAGGGTCTGGGGACCACCAGGGGTCCTTGGGGGACAGTTTAATTTCACTGTTATTTCACCGGCTAGTAGTTAGCCCAATAAGAGAATGCATTATTTGTCCTCCAGTTGTAGAATTCTTCACTAAATCTAATCTAACAACAAAAATCCTTCCCATCCTGGAACAAAATCCTTCCAAATGCAGGTCCACGGCATAATATGTGTCATTTTGGGGATCCTTGACACGAAAATGTTTGAGAA
>NC_139946.1:30808316-30815816 GCF_963454915.1 Gymnoscopelus microlampas
ACTCTGCCAAACAGTGCATGGTGTGTATGTGAACAGTCAGTGTTAAAGGGCAGGGGAGAGTCTAAGGGAGTGTCTCAAAGGGCACATGGGTGGATGTCTATACGATGAGTGAGAGAGCTGAAGGACCTCTGGGGTTTCGAGTGCTATTGTGGACCGCGGGGCGAGGTGAAGTGCTATAAGAATGTGCTGTGTGTGCGCCTCGCGTTGACCTCTTTATCATACCGCCGGCGGAAGTCCTATTCACTTAAGAAAAAGAAACAGATGGACGTCGTACGAATCACAGCATATGTCTATTCCGACTCAGTTCCTTTGACCCGCAGGTTAAGATAAGGCACGCACCACACATGCTCCTATTGAAACAACAGCAAATGTGAGATAATTAAATTGAGAGCTTTTACGGTCTAATTTATGTGTGTTAAGATCAGACAGTTGGCAGGAGACATGGTCAGTCTGCGTCCACATGCCTTTGTCTCCGTGTGTGTGTGTGTGTGTGTGTGTGTGTGTGTGTGTGTGTGTGTGTGTGTGTGTGTGTGTGTGTGTGTGTGTGTGTGTGGAGAGCAGATGGTGGGAGTGGACACATGCCCTGACAGCGAAGTCCATAATATCCCCCCCCCTTTGGCCATAAAAGGGCACATGCGACCTCCAACCCCACCACCCCCCCACACCGATTTCAGAATGCATTCTGATTGGTGGAAAACAGCATGCGGTGGTCCCCCCCCCCCAACCCCCCCCAGCCAGCCGCAAGAAACAATGCTCACTGGTCAGCCGGAGGAAGGGGGCAGGGGGATTATGTAGACAAGGGGCCAGGGGAATTCTCTACAACCCCCCCTCCCTCCCTCCCTCCATCCCCCCCTCTCTCTCTCTCTCTCTCTCTCACTCTCTTTTCCTCCCCTCCCTCAGTCCCTCCCTCCATAGAATTCGGACTCAAGCGGTGTCACAACAACCCGGCGGCGCGGCACAAAACGGCGAGCTACTATTTTTCCAACTGGGAGCAACTGTGCCCCCCCCCCTCCACCCCACTCCACTCGCGCTCTCTCTCTCCAGCGTCTGAAGAAAGCTCCATTCACCCAGCCAACACACAGCGAGCGCCCATTTACTTTGATTTTCTTTATTCTTTTTCCTCTCTCAGTCACATCGAGGAAAGAAGACAGTGAGTGAGTCAGAGAGGTGTGAGGAGAGAACTAGAAGAGGAGTTAGTAGTTGTGTGGGTTCAGGGGTGACGGGGGGGTCTAGAACAGACTCTCTTCACTTGTACTGGACGGTAGACGGACACAGACCCCCTCGGGGAAGACCAGCTGTGTTCAAAGACAGAAAGAGAGAGAGAGAGAGAGAGAGTTAGAGGGAGAGTTTGGGAAAGAGAGGGTGAGGGAAGTGAAGGGGAGTGAGTTGAAGGCAGAGACAGAGCGGGTGATCATCTGTGGAGAAGTGAAGCGGTGTGGATTCTCCTGCGAAAGCATCACTGGTGACATGACGGCTTCTCTCGGTACGTACATGTGCGAGCTGCGGGTCTACTCTGCACGCTTCTGTTAATCTGTTTGGTTTGGGATTGTACAGAACTGTATGGCTGTGTGTGTGTGTGTGTGTGTGTGTGTGTGTGTGTGTGTGTGTGTGTGTGTGTGTGTGTGTGTGTGTGTGTGTGTGTGTGTGTGTGTGTGTGTGTGTGTGTGTGTGTGTGTGTGTGTGTGTGTGTGTGTGTGTCTGTGTGTGTGTGTGTGTGTGATCAGCATCTCTCCAGTCGTCTTCCTTCAGGGCTGTGAAATAGGACGTCCTTTTTGCACAAGAACTTTGACACCCTTTCTCCTGCTCTCCTCCATGCATTCATTAGTGCATTCTTTCCTTTTAGTCTCATTCCCCTCCTTTGTCGTTTCCTTCTCTCTCTCTCCCTCTCTCTCTCTCTCTCTCTCTCTCTCTCTCTCTCTCTCTCTCTCTCTCTCTCTCCCTCTCTCTGTCCTTCTCTCTCTCTCATCTTTACAGTCTCCCATCCACAGTGAAATCCTCAGTGTTCATTTGATCCATTTGGAATCATTTTTACACTCAGGATTAGATTAACACTGCAGATTTGACTGTGCAGAGTTCTTCACTCACTTTATTTTCTTGCACATTCTTTCTCTTGTTTATATGCCGTTATCTCCCTCGCTATCCTCCCTGTTTTTCTTTTTTTTTTCAGGAGTGTGCACCTAGACAGACACACACACACACACACACACACACACACACACACACACACACACACACACACACACACACACACACACACACACACACACACACACACACACACACACACACACACACACACACACACACACACACACACACACACACACACACACACACACACACACACATCCCTCTCCTCCAGGGCTCTGGTATTTGCAGACGGCTTCTGGAATTTTTCTTGTGTGGTTGTCTGTCAGATGCCTCTCTCATTTTCTACCCCCCCCCCCCCTTTTCTCCTTTTCTCACTGAGAGGTATCAACGAGTCCATTGTTTCTTTCTTTCTTTCTCTTTTCGCTGTTTCTTTGGTTTTAATGTGGCAGTTACGTTATGGACACAACAGTATCTCCAGTGTTCCTGGCATCGCAGCATCTGAACCTTTGTGGAGAGACCATTAGACGGTTTGTTCCACTGCTGTGCTCGGACATGACCTCATTCTTAAAAAAAAGGGAAAAAATAGGAAAAACAGAGACTATTTTTACCTCAATCAGAGAGTTACGGAGTAACGGAACACTTCTATATGGGTGGTTAACCACTTGCAGCCTAGCGCTCGTATAATGAGGGCAGACATTCCGCTAAAAGAGCCGATGCACAAAGCTCACAAGCTTGTAGATCGCAAAGAGATATTAGTGTAGAGCAGGAGTCTTCAACAGGGGGTCCTCAGAATTACTACAGGGGGTCCGCCAAATCTATGTGGGGAACATTAGCCGAAAATAGCAGATCTACAAGCTCACAACGCCTCGCAGCGCAAGGCGTTGTGAGCTTGTAGATCTGCTATTTTTTCACTCTATGAAAACTCTATTTTCATAGAGTTGCTGTAGAGGGAAAAAGAGCAGACCAAGTACATAGCCAACCGTCAAATTGACTAAATATTGAGGGTTTAAAAGGTTAACTATCTGAAAATACACATTAGCATGAATCCAACTATCTGAATCTGCAACACAATTGTATACAATGTAGCGGGGGTGGGGGTCCCTGCTTCATCTCTCTCTCAGCTAAGGGATCTTTGGTCTGCAAAACTTTGAAGACCCCTGTTGTAGAGGGAAAGAATTAGTGGTCCACGGATAGACCCATGGGGGACCTAGTAGAGGGAAAAAAGGAGCCGACCTTGTACAGAGCCCTGGGGGATCCCAGTCAACTGCAGTTAGTATATAGGCTTTAAGTGCTTACACAGGGGGAGGTTATTTTTCCATTTTCTTCCCTCTATTGGCCTGGAGTGAACCCAACCGTCTTCAGTTCAAACGCCACATTTGTTGCAAAACAAATGTCTGTTTTGTTGGGATTCTTGCCATAGATTCCTCTCTCACCAGACCCGACGTTTTACTGTGATATTCCACAGGTTTATCTTTACGACATATCTTTATAACGCTCACACTCTTGTAAATACATGCACAGGTACACACACACATGGGTACTGTACGTACACCAATTCACAGGGTCACACGCCTACTACACAAACACGCACAGACACATGTACACAAATATACATGCGAGCGCATACACATTTCCCACCAACCCACAGAAGAATGCACGTGCACACGCAAACATCTAATGAAATGAAATCAAAGCTAATCAAATGGTCTTTGCCCTTCTCGTGAGTTTTATATGTCTGGACTCACGTCTCTGGTCTCTTGGTGCACAGCTCTGTCATCACAACATCCTGTCCCCCCATCTCCTCCCTCCTCTTTCTCTCCCATCCACCCTCTCCACACTTCCCCTCTCCCCCAGCAACTTGTTTGTAGTGCTACTGGAGTTGCTGGCTCGTAACTCTGTGGCCACAGAGGGACAAAGGGACAGCGGGGAAGTTGATTTAAGGGTCGTCCACACCAAGCACTATAACTATAAATATTTTGTTTTTTAAAAATGTTCTAAATCAAGTGGATGCTAGTCTACACCACGACTATAACTATGACAGTGATGAACGATATAGCTACAGTTATATTGTGCTTGGTGTGACTGTTGACATCCCTTTAACCACTGAAACCCTATATATTTTGTTGTATGTCAAATAGCTGCACTACATGCTCACGACGGGTCGCAACTTGACGTTTTGTGAGCTTGTAGATGTGCTATTTTCACAGAATGTTCACCTACTTCGGCCGAATGTTCACCTATTTTTGCTGGAGGTTCACCTATTATGACATGCCCAGAATAAGGATGCCAGGCTTCATGTGGTTAAAGACCTACTCACTCGCAGAGGGTCCTGAAAGGGTGGGATGGATGGGATGGGATGGGATGGACAGCAGGTGTCATAGGTCATTGATTAACAGTGATTGAGGGGGTTTAGCATCAGAGCAGTGGTGCTTAACTCTGGTCCCTTAGGAGACTTGACTACTGCACTCTATTCTACCACATAATTAAGTTATATTAGTTAATTAGTCCCCCAGTTTGATGTCTAGAATGAAAACCAGCAGTGTTCGGTGTCCCCGGAATAAAAAACACCGCCATACTCTGGTCCTTGCTGACCCCTGCTACTGCTGATGATAGAAGAAGATACAGACAGCCTACGGGCCAGGCAGGCGCCATTGAAGCACATGGGAGGCAAAACTGGAACTGGGAGTTCGGTGAAATACATTGGAATTAATGGCAGCCGGCTGGACCAGCTTGTGAACAAACACCATTTCTGAATGACTGCATCCTTTGTCAATTAATCGGTTCAGGAATATTAAAGACATATCACAGGTTGTTTTCCAATCACTTGTTTTTCGATGTGCATACTGTATAATTTTATTGAGGCTTCTAAACAGCGGCATGTACAGTATCGTCTCTGGTCAATGGTGGACAGTCTCGCGATACTTTGGCACGTTCAGAAACTTACTTTGTGCTCTTTAGATAGCTCAATAAACTTATACAGTGTACACATGGAAAAGCAACACAGCAGAAAACAATGTGTGATAAGTCTTTTATTTTACAGGGACAAGTATTTCACAAAGGTCACAGTCCGTTCAGAAATAGTGTTTTTTCTAAACTGCTGTCAACGTCAACAGCTGCAGTTTGCCACCCAGTGCGACGAATCTGCCGGCTGGAATGGCTGGATAGCGAAAATGACAGATGACCATACCTTCTTTTGATTTACCTTGTATCCAACCAGGAAGTAAATTGTATTTGTCTGGTCTCTTTTTTCAATTTAGTAGTTTGAAGGTCTTTGTGTGTCACAACATGGCACGTGGGCCATGATAAATTGAAGAGGGCATGGTAAAATAGTGCAAAAATAACAACAAAGTAACTAAATTACACTTATAAAGAGTATACGGTGTGTAATTCAATAGGATCAGTGGTGTCCGTAGTGTATGGATGTGTGATCAGTGTAGTGCGGGTGTTGTAGAGGCAGAGGGTGTAAACTCAACCAGACCCAACTTAAAAGGAACAAAACGAAAGTGCCCTCATCTGAGGAAGAGACAGAGTGAGAATGCCTGGCAGGCTGGCACCCACTTTTTTATAGCATCCTAGGAGCACTGGCCAGGTGCTCGCAATGCATCTAATTGGAACCCTTAGCCCAGCCTACAGGACCTGTGGGAAGAACACAAGACAAGGGGAGTACACAATACACAGACACACAAACACAGGCCCTGCAGGGCCAAAGGGGCTGTGACAATGTGAGACGAATAAATGATCCGAGAATGTGTCTGTGAATATGTTGCCTAAAATCATTCATATATAATTGATGCCTCATTCATACAGATTTATTTATTTTCAGAGAAAAATCATCATTTGCGTCATTTGCAAATGAAAATTGTGTTGTTTTATTGCAGTATAATATTAGCATTATGTGTAGATGTACTCTTGACACGAACACCAGGATTAGACCTGGGTAGCCAGGTGAATCAAGGTGGATCAAAAGCCACCAGTATTGTAGGTCCCAGTATTGAACACACTTCCAGAAGGTACCTTGCTTGCATCCGAGAGGACTACAGCGGTGTGGAAAAGAGGTACGCCCGAATAGGGACTTGAACCCTAGACCCTCAGATTAAAAGTCTGATGCTCTACCGACTGAGCTATCCGGGCTCTACCAGCGAGTGCATTTCCTCTTCACTCATTTTGTCTCTCTGCTGACTGGAGCACATTCTTCCTCCGTTCCCTCCGTCCCTGTGAGAATCTTGGGTCCGTGACGGCTGTGAACAGCTGTACTGCGGACCTTAGGACCTGTCAGTCTCATTCTCTCACACTCTGTGCCTGTGTGTGTGTGTGTGTGTGTGTGTGTGTGTGTGTGTGTGTGTGTGTGTGTGTGTGTGTGTGTGTGTGTGTGTGTGTGTGTGTGTGTGTGTGTGTGTGGGAAGTGTATGTATGGGGGTGTTGAACATAATGCAAGCACATTCCTGTGGTCAGCAGGGAGTCAGTGAAACCTTGTCAAATATGCAATAGTGTGCATCAATCTATGTGTTGTATCCAGTATGTGCGTTCTTACCAACGTGCGTGCTTGTGTGTGTGTGTGTGTGTGTGTGTGTGTGTGTGTGTGTGTGTGTGTGTGTGTAGGCTCATCTTTGAGCTCTTCAATGCATGAATGTTTGTCTGCGTGAGTGGAGGAATAGAAAGAAGAAGGGTGTCTTTGTCCAACACTACAGAGGAGGCATTCTGGGAACGCTGTATGTTTTTCATATCCCCCTGTTTTTCCTATTCTGTCGCTCTCCATTTCATTTTTTTTCTCCTTCACTTCTCCTCTACTTCATGCCATTTTATTTCCCTCAAACGCCAGCTCAGAGCTTCATTCCATCTCACTTATGCAGCTCGCCGGAGAGGTTTGAAGTGGGGGGGAATATGACGGGAAGTATTAGCACTGGACGCCGCCGCGGCTGTTTTATTGATTAACTGTCTGTACCAAGCATAACTGCACCAGGACAGTTCTCTCTCTCTCTCTCTCTCTCTCTCTCTCTCTCTCTCTCTCTCTCTCTCTCTCTAACCCTAATTCAATTCAATTCAATGGGGCTTTATTGGCATGAAAAACGTACGGTATATTTACATGGCCAAAGCAAGTGTGAAAACAACACAATCAATGCTAAGAGACATATGTACAATTAAGAGGGAATAAAGAAATGGATAGAGCCACGGAAAATGTTTATTTTATGTTGGAAATAGTTATACATGTAAGCGAGGATAACTTGATAAAATGTTTTTGAAACAAGTAGCAGCAATCAAGATGTTGCGGTCTCTCTGTCTCTCTCTGTCTCTCTCTGTCTCTCTCTCCAAGCCCCGTGTCCATAACCCCCTATAGGGACGCCAAGTGTGCACTGGGGTCTCGGTTAAAGGGCTGGCTGGCTGGCTGGCTGGCAGGCTGTTTGGCTGGAG
>NC_139946.1:30820816-30823316 GCF_963454915.1 Gymnoscopelus microlampas
TATTGTGTGAAACCCGACGGCTCCGACTTGGCCTAACCTCCCTTTCCTTGTCGCCCTTCTGTCGCCCTGCAGCCATCGCGGTGCTTAAGGACAAAGAGCCGGGATCCTTCGTCGTCAGAGACAGTCACTCGTTCCGTGGAGCCTATGGATTGGCCATGAAGGTAGCCACGCCTCCTCCGTCTGTCCTGCAGCAGAGTAAGAAGGGTAGGTTCTGCACTGTAAGAAGTCGAGAGAAATCAGTGGTGGAAAAACTTGTTACAAGTAAAAGTCCGGAATTCAAAATGTACTTGAGTAAAAGTACAAAAGTATTGGCATCAAAATGTACATCAAGTACCAAAAGTAAAAGTACTCATTGTGCAGAATGTCCCATTTCACGTTTTCAAATGTATAAAACACTTTTGAAAATAGCAGATCTACAAGCTCACAATGAGTCGTATTGCGACGCATTGTGAGCATGTAGATTGGCTATTTTCAAATGGCCGAAATGTATATAGGGCTGAAGTGGTTAATGTATGTTTTGTAATAATAATCAAAATCTGTAAAGTAACTAGTCACTAAACGTTTCAATGAATTGCAGTGGAGTATAAGTACAACATTTGCCTCTGAGATGTAGTGGAGTAGAAATAAAAGCACAGAAAATTGGAAATACTCCAATAAAGTAAAAAATACCTCAAAATTGTACTTAAGTACAGTACTTGAGTAAATGTACTTAGTTACTTTACACCACTGGTAAGAAGTGGAGAGAAATGCATCCCAAAATGGTTTACAGTGATTCTCAACGCTGGTTCTGTCCTTGCAATCGTCTGATGTTCTGCATCTAAATCAGATTGAGTGCCTAGATTGAAAACCAAAAGGGGAATGTGACAAATTGCAATATTGCCAGGCTGTGACTACAAGCCAGGGAATGCACTTAACCACTTATATCCCTATATACTTCGTTGAACAACAAATAGTGAAAATAGCCAAGCTTGAAAATGCTATTTTTGAAAATTAAATGTGAGCAATTTTGAACAAACAAAATAGCCCAAAATATAGGGGCAACAGAGTTAATGTTGTTAAACAATTTGTTTGTAGAGCATATAGAGCAGAATCAGAATGTATGCATTTGAGTACATAAAGAAGCCTTATACAGATTTTGATGAGCATCACTAGACCAGTAAATCAAATCGAATTGCAATGTATACAGCTATTGTTTGAAATTATATTTTTTTCATTCAAAATTAGTTTTCCCTGTGAGCTTGAGAAAATGCCATGCATTTTAATGCAAGAAAACAAGAAACCATTTTTTATTGTAAAGAATCATTTCAGTAGCAGAGGCTCACTTTACAATGTAATTACTATGACATAACACATAATTAAACATTTCCACTTGTGCATGTGAGGATACATTTAACATATAGGAAAAGGTGGAACTTGCATATACACATACGTAAATAGACTTGTAATAAAATGGTTAGACATAATAAAACATTAACTAAGTAAAAGAGTAAATAAATAATGAATGCATAGAATAAAAGAGCTCATATACTGAAGGCACAAACAAATGTGCATAAACTCATAACACAACACACAGGGTTGGACAAAGTAAACCCCCCCCCCCCCCCCCCCCCCAACGAGCAACACTTTTTGTCAATTCTTAGATAAGTGTGTAAGACTTCACCACTTTCACCTTGGCGTCCCTATTTCGGGCATGTCATTTTAGGTGAAAATGTTTCAACATTGTCAATATTGTCGAAAATAGGCTTAAATAGCAGATCTCACAAAGCATCTCTCCACCAGTGACACAGTTCAAAACACTGCATACAAAACTATGCTGCGTTACATCTACATTATATATACCCATATTTTAGACAGAAAATAAATGTATTGTATTGTATTGTCCTGTATTGTATTGTATTGTATTGTATTGTATTGTATTGTATTGTATTGTATTGTATTGTATGTGACATTTTGTGCCTATCTGTGTCCCTGCAGTGGGAGACATGTCCAATGAATTGGTGAGACACTTCCTGATTGAGTGCACGCAGAAAGGCGTGCGACTGAAGGGCTGTCCCAATGAGCCATACTTTGGTGAGTCATCGTGTTTCATTCATTCACCGTGTCCAAAGACCTGTATTGTGTCCTACAGTGTCTCTAAGTCTGTCCTTGTCCTTACATGCTCGGTTCACACTGAATGTTACAAGGCAACAGGCTACTAACAAAGCAACAGGCTACTAACAAAGCAACAGGCTACTAATAAGTAACTAGTCATTTCAAATGGAAACCAGCGACAGGAAGCTACAAACTGACAACCGACACGGTGTAACGTGTTAAAAAAAAGCTGGCTTCAACTTTTTTCAGCACTCCAATGTAGTTAACGTCAGTCATCTTCAATCATATGTTTTTGTTTCAAAAATTTTTCATTCACTCACAATCTCCTCACAATTCCTGCTCCGTTCTGTAAATGGGAGAAAAACTGATTATTGCCCAGGTTGTGGGTATTAGGTCCCTTAAAGAAAAT
>NC_139946.1:30833316-30841867 GCF_963454915.1 Gymnoscopelus microlampas
ATTAATTTAACACCAGAGTGTGAACATGGACCATTTTCACACTCTGGATTCTATCAACACCGATAATGTTACTGTGTGGTCAAATGTACCGCTAGACGCATGCAAGCATGCAAACACCCACTCTGATGGACCAAAAGAGCGACACAGGCACATGAACGCTCATGCGCACGCACGCACACAGAATCGTGTATGTCTCATGCGTGCTCACAAAGACGCACAGACACAGGGAATGCGTCCGTGCATCGTGCACACACAGTCCCAGGTAGAGTTACCTTCCAACATAAACACCTACACCCAGAGAGACAGTGAGAGGGAGACACACCCTCCCTGGGGACACATCGCTTGTCTCCGGAGCCCCGCCACAGATAAGCGTCTTGTGTGGCTGGGACACATGGGCCGAGCTGGGCTAATTCAGCGCCTGGGAACCCCTCCGCCCTCCACCCTCCTCCCTCCGACCCGCACTCCCTCCTTCTCGGGAACAAACCCGGCCTTGTGCGGCTCCCAACAATGTCAGTGACACTCTACACTGCCCCATTGCCACTAATTGTTAGCTCACAATGCTTCCTGGCATTGTGCTCGACAATACCCACTCTGAATAGAGAGTCTAACCTACTTGTATTGTCGCTAATTGGTTTCTTGAGAGAGAGGAGAAAATGGGAGAGAGAAAGGGGGCGAGAGGAGAGCTTGGTAATGGACTGTGGTTTCTCCGCCGAGTCCCTGGTAAATAGAGTTCACAAAGGGCTTTGTGGGGGTCGTGGGCCGAGGGTCGGAGGTGAAAAAGGAAGAGGTGCACCTGCACTCTCCACAGTCACGACAATGAGCTTATTCAGTTGCCTGGGCCCAGCGGGGTGGTGGAGGACAGCAAGCAAAGCAGGCTGATTTATATTTCTTTGCATGCACGCCGACATCGTCCTCTACACGCTCACAGCGCGATCTGAGCAAGCAGGTCGGATTTTTTTTTTGTAGAAATTCAAGCGTTACGGCTCCACCCCCACCAGTCACTGCCACCATGCAGTTCCGTTCGCATGCACATATGTGCGCATGTGTGCATATGCATGCGTACGTGCACACACACATGTTTATGTTTATGTTAATCAAAGGATCCCCATTAGAGACACATGAATGAGCCTCTGGTCTTCCTGGGGTCCTGAAATGGGTCCTGCGTGTGTGTGTGTATGGGCACGTATGTACATGCACATGTGCCCATATACACATATGCAGACATATTATATAGTAACGCCTATAACTTGCGTACCATGCATGCACACAGCATTATGCACACACATGCAAACAAACTGCCAGAAATGCTTGTGCACGCGTACTCTGGTCCTTTGCTAGCCGGGTCACTGGGACCAGCGTTCAACAAAAAGGTGGAGGTTGCTGTGGGAACTCGGTGCAACACATAGCAACATAACCACATGAGGAGAGGGAGGATTTAGAAAGGGGGGGGAGGGTCCCGTGCCAGACGGAGACAGACTGATGGGGAGACAAGGGGGGTGGGGGTGACCCACTTACACACAGGTGTGTGTTGGAGTGTGAGAAAGAGAGCGACAGGAGTTAAAGATAAACGTATCCTTTTGTCGGTGTCTCTTTCCGCGCGCTCGCGCGCGCGTGTGTGTGTGCACATGTATGAAGATGTGCCTGTGTGTGTGCCTGTGTGTGTGCCTGTGTGTGCCTGTGTGTGTGTGCGTGTGCGTGTGCGTGTGTGTGTGTGTGTGTGTGTGTGTGTGTGTGTGTGTGCGCGCGCGCATGTGTTCACACAGATGCATGGTGCTCAGCGCCTGTGCATGTCTGTGTTTGTGTATATACCAGTGGTTCTCTCAACCTTTTCTGGACAGGAATCAGCCAGGGCCCACTTTCAAATCTTGAAAGCTTTTGCGGCCCACCCATCTGACCACTTAACACTTAAGTGGTTGTGATGGGTGGGCCGTGTGCATTTTCAGAGCATGTTTATTTTAATGATCAATCAATCGATTGTGTTCCGGCTTGGATTTAAGTTATCCATCAAAATGAAAACTACTTTTTCAAGGTTTTAAAGAAAGCATACTCTGAAGTTCTTTTTAATTAATTGATTAATTAATTCAATTCTTGATATTAATGTTATATTATTAATAAAATCATACTGTTTTGCCAATTAATTGGGGGCCCACTTGCAATATCCTCATGACCCACTAGTGGGCCCCGGCCCACAGGTTGAGAATCGCTGGTGTATACTGTATACAATGTGTCTGTGTGTGTATGTAAATATCTGTGCCTATGATTGATTTGTGCATGCTTGTTCATTAAACCCAGACTAAGCACTTTAATCCTCACACCATTAGCTCTCAGTAACACGAGCAAGCAAGCTCATCGCTTGCCAGGCTGCTGAACATGAACACAATTATCCAGGTTTCAACACAGTCCTCTTTGTAGCTTGCAATGATGTGTCACTTTTAAACCTGGACTCTCAGTGTATCTTGAGAGTACAACAATCATGGTTACAAGTTACTTTGCAGATTTAGATTATTACCGTATTACGAAACATACTTTAAAGGAGTAGTTCACCCAAAAAATGACTTATTTTTTTTTATCAATTACACACCCCATGAAGCATTGAATTCATGGAGATTTTTCCTAAAACAAAAATTTGATAACGTGAAATTTAAAAATTTAAATAAAATGCAACTGTAAAATATCAGAAATGATACAAGCAGGTTTAAATCAGGGCAAGCAACAGAAGTCAACAAGCTGGACATTGAGCTTCTGTCATTGAGCTTATCTGACACGTTGTCTATGCCTGCATACTTTCGTATGACACAATTCACACTTTCATATCATATCAGAGTGCTGACAATAGAACAATGCATGTAGCCTACATTCATTCTAGGCGGGTCTATGTGTTATGTAAACCTGCTGTGTTCTGTGCCAGAATCCTCTCTTTCTCTCTCTCTCTCTTGCTCTCTCCCTCTCTCTCTCTCTCACTCTCTCTTCCTCTCTGTCTCTTGTTTTTTTCTATCTTATTCTGTGCATACTGTATGTTCTGTATATGCACACGCACGAACGCACGCACAAACACACACACACGCACACTCACAAGTACACACTCACAGGTACGTATACGCAAACACATGCACACATGCATGAGCACACACTCGCACATGTGCATGTGTGTGTGTGTGTGTGTGTGTGTGTGTGTGTGTGTGTGTGTGTGTGTGTGTGTGTGTGTGTGTGTGTGTGTGTGTGTGTGTGTGTGTGTGTGCGTGCGTGTGCGTGTGCGTGTGTGAGAGTGAGTGAGTGAGTGAGTGAGTGAGTGAGTGAGTGAGTGAGTGAGTGAGGGAGAGAGAGAGAGAGAGAGAGAGAGAGAGAGAGAGAGAGAGAGAGAGAGAGAGAGAGAGAGAGAGAGAAAGAAAGAAAGAGGGGGGAGAAGGAATATATGAAGCAGGCGGAAAGACATAGAGATTGAAAAGTGGGGGATGGGAAGAGAGCTCAGACAGCAATATAGGGGAATGGGTGAGGGGTATACTGTGTGAGTGCGTGCGTGCGTGCGTGCGTGCGTGCGTGCGTGCGTGCGTGCGTGCGTGCGTGCGTGCGTGCAGGGCCAGATCCTGGGTCCATGGGCGGAGGCCAGGGCCCATGGGCCTAAGACAGCCTTAGCCCCCCCCCCATTAATGTGACGCAGCCAGAACCAGCCTATACTGTACATACGATACATTACATTACATTACATCACAGTCATTTAGCAGACGCTTTTATCCAAAGCGACTTACAATAAGTGCATTCAACATAGGTAGGGAACGAAACTACTAATCACCAGAGGTCTTAAGTGCATTTCCTGTAAAAACAAGCAACCAAGAGTATACCTAGCGCTAAGGTAAAAGTGCAATATATCAGCTACCTACTTTCTTAAACACATGAGATACAATAGCCAAATCAAATGAGCACGAGCTAATAGATCCAATACAACAACAATAGTTCCTACAACTAGATCTAGGTCATGTGAGAGAAGTGTTGTCCACACTGTTCACACCCATAGGGTTTCTCTCCAGTGTGAATTCTTTGGTGTGTTTTAAGGCTGGACATTTGAGAGAAGTGTTTTCCACAATGTTCACACCCGTAGGGTTTCTCGCCAGTGTGAATTCTCTGGTGTTTTCTAAGGTGGGCCATTCTAGAGAAGTGTTGTCCGCACTGGTCACATCCATGGGGTTTCTCGCCGGTGTGAATTCTCTGGTGTGTTTTAAGAGTGGACATCTGAGAGAAGTGTTGACTACACTGATCACATCCATAGGGTTTCTCTCCAGTGTGAATTCTCTGATGTCTTTTAAGTTTGGACATCTCAGAGAAGTGTTGTCCACATCACTGCTCACATCCATATGCTTTCTCTCCAGTGTGAATTGTCTGGTGTCTTTTAAGGCTGGTCACGTGAGAGAAGTGTTGTCCACACTGGACACATCCATAGGGTTTCTCTCCGGTGTGAATTCTCTGGTGTGTTCTAAGGGTGGATATCTCAGAGAAGTGTTGTCCACACTGTTCACATCCATAGGGTTTCTCGCCAGTGTGAATTCTCTGGTGTGCTTTAAGGCTAGACATTGCAGATAAATGTAGTCCACACTGTTCACATCCATAGGGTTTCTCTCCAGTGTGAATTCTCATGTGTATTTTAAGCTTAGACATGTTAGGGAAGTTTTTTCCACACTGATCACAGCAGTGGAGTTTTTGCTTAGCCAAGCTTCTTTGTTCATTCACCTGTGGTATGACAGGGAAGCCAGACTGATGATGCAACACGAGGTCTTTGTGTTCCTCCTGTTCAGCAGAATTGTCCCTGGTGGAGTTGAGAGAGTTCATCTTCACCTGAAGTCTGGAGTCCACAATCAGATCTGATCAGCAATGACTGATATCCTGGAGGAGTTGTGATACATTGAATGTGTACACCACACAACACCTGTGTTTTCGCAATCATAGTAAACCAGACCAAATGTAATATTCATATTATTTTTATATATTTACTGTATGTGCGTACACACACACATTTATTTTTATCTTATTATTTTTTTGGTTTTGTGTGTGGATATGTATGGTACCGTATGTTAATACACTAGCAGCAGAGACTACGGTTTGAATCCTGGGTAGAACATAAATCTTACTGATTGCAGCTTTAACTACAGATAGCATTTTGAAATCTCAGCTCAGTAGTTTTTGATGCAAATGCTGTTCAATGACCGGTGAATGACTATGACCTCAGCAATGCATGTCACATTGCATTAACACATTAATACTAACAATAAGATATCTTTAAACTTATTTGATAGATTTAATTGCTTTATCTGTAAGTAAGCAATACACTATATAACCTATTTTCTACGTTTTTTATTTATCAGTTAGTTATAGCATTTTTATTTCCATTAAAGGCAGACCAGGTAACTTTGAGCCTATATTTAAAAAAATATATATATATCTTTAGTTTGCATTTTTTCCCTCTATCAGCCACAATTTAATTTGGCTGCTGTGTTTTCCTGCAGAAATTCACATCCCTCTGTCTGTTTTGGTTGTGTTCCACTGTAAGTTGACATTCCACTTTTTAAATTGACATTCATCCCTTGCAGGGACTGAAACGTCTGTGGGGGAGAGGGGGGGGGGGGGGCTCGGCCGGAGCTCTTAATTGATCCTTTGAACTTCAAAGGGGTTGTGCACTGAGTTGATTGATTGGGCCATAAAAGTGTCAAACTCGTTAGTGCTCTCTCTAATCAATTAATGCATCAAAGACAGCAATACCTGTCATAGAGGGGAGGGGGGAGTGTGTTTACTCACACAGATCTCTGATCCTGCCTAGTATCCCTTTAATGAGATTTAAAGCTGTTAAAACAGCAAAACTGAAGAACACATACAAAACACACCCTCACTGGCATAAAGACCTTCTCACCTTTATAGCCTACTGTACTATGCAAAAGGGACTGTACTATACTGCCAACAACCAGGCGGTATAGGAGGACTGTCAAGAAATTCTGTATCAATTACTAATTGTTGAGGTAAACCGTGTCGGAGACAGACACTTCACGTTATAAAGTATAAGTTAAAGTACATTAAAAACTCTCACAGGGTATGGAGAATGTACTTACCTGAGAGCAATCAGTGCATCAGGACAAATCCATTGTTCTTCAGAGTCCAGAGTGACACCCACGAAAGTCACCACAGTGCCACGACTTGAACTGTCAGCAGCGGTTGTTGCTGTTCATGTGACCGGCTCAGAAAGGAGTTAGATATAGAAGATGTCATGTAGCCTATGTGTGTGGCAAACTGCATTACAGAAATCAAGAAAGCACCAATCCAAGTCAATGGAGGCATGTACTGTAAGCACTGAAGAAAATCCAGCGGACCACGTGTCAAGGGGCCTCAAAGCAAAGGACCTCATTGGACCAACTGGTTTACTGGTCCAGATTTTCTCTGGTGTGACAAGCTTCCTAGCAGAGATATTAAGGTGGGAGACATAGCAGTTGAAGACCCAGAAGTTCGTAAGACCGTTGTGCATAAGACCCTAGCAACAGACGTTTCGCTGCTTGATCGTTTCCTGAAGTCTCCAGCTGGACAAGTTTAGTCAAAGCCATTGCCAGACTCATGCATCGTGTCAAGGAGCTTAAAGGTTTGACATCAAGAACCAATGAAGCCACAAGTCTCGAAGAGAGCAAGGATGCTGAACTTACCATCATAGGCATTGTCCAAAGAGCAACCTTCTCTGAGGAAATCCAAAGTCTTCAACACAAGAAGGAGATAAACTTGACTTTCAAAAAGTGATTATATATAATGTAAAAGTTCATTAAAGAAATCACAAGTGATTTAGGTGGGAGTGTAGCTGGGATCAGAAATAAAAGTTCATTTCTTTTATAAATAAGAAGTTAATTAAGTTAATTAAGAAGTACACACTGTTTTTGTTATGGTTTAATTCATGTTTGTATTTTTCTCTCTTTGTTTTATTGTGCATTGAGGTGATCATTTATGTTTCTTGATACTGGCTAAGGTCACACTAACCTCGCAAATCATTAATTAGCAACGGTGATTTAGATCACTGTTAATTATCAGAGATGGGGCAGAGGCAGTTCATTCTGAACAGTGCACTCAAACATGCAAAAGCAAAGGGCCTTGTTGACGCTGCAGCTGATGTCTACATTTAAGAAGAGTTGAAGAGTTGATGCGGCCAATGAGGTGTATACATTGTTGCAAGTGTGTATGTTGTGTTTGTATGTATGTTTTTTGTTTTGTTTTATTCTTCATTGTTCTCTATGAGAATGTTTGTACCAAATCAATGTATATTGTATTTATGATTACTAACAGTTCTCACAGCATTTGGCATTTGATGGCATTAAAGCATTGGTGCTAATAAATGTCTGTACAAGAAAAAGAACACCTTGTGAGCGTATCTATCAACCGGAAGGGGAGCTACATAAGACATACATAATGTATACATCAGGCCTTGATGTAGTGACCAGCCATGTGCCATCAACAATCAGTTATTCTAATCTAGAGTATACAGAAGTTCCAGGGGCCTTGGGCGACCAGAAAGGACAGCAAAACTAAATATTTAGCCTTTCGTGAGCAGAGGCAATTCTTTACTGTGTGTGTGTGTGTGTGTTAGGGCTGTTTTAATATGGAGGATTTTAATATGAATATTAGACTATTTGTTTTATATAAATGTCTATAAGACTTTCTGGCAATATCGTACATTCACAAGTGTTTCAATGTTGATTTAGGCCATGTTAACGTAGTCAAGTGCAACAAAGTCATATGAATATTTTCTGAGTGTTTAAAATAAACAATAAAACCGTTAAATCAACTGTGTATGACTGCAGACGACTTATCTTAATTGGCAACAATGCATTGGACTGTGCAGATTGTGTGTAGAGTGCTGTAGGTATAGTGCTACTACGGTATATACTAGATATGAAAAGTATCTTCATATAAATGACATCCCAGCCAAATACAAATTACAAAATACAAAAAAGTATTTGGAATACGTATTTAAAATACATTATCTAAAACACTGATTATCTCTGTGTGTAGGTCACAACTAGAGGGTTTTCATATTGCAAGATGTAATTCAGCCAAAGTGCTGTGTTTAATAGTCTTGTTTACTTCAGCATGAAGAGAGTTTAGTCAACACAGTTAGGCTTAGTTTGAAGAAAGCTAAACTATTAATTGAAAAGAAAAGAAAAGCTAACAATTTGCATTTGCTCTTGAAAAAAGTGGTTTGGGGACAAATATGCTTATTTCTGCTCATTTATGACCTGAAATAACTGACAAAGAATCTTGAAGAGGGGTCGAATCAAAGAATGTCAGTGGATTCACGAGTCTCCAACTGACTACTCGAATCGTGACAGCCCTAGTGTGTGTGTCACAGTGTGTGCGTGCGCGCGCGTGTGTGTGTGTGTGTGTGTGTGTGTGTGTGTGTGTGTGTGTGTGTGTGTGTGTGTGTGTGTGTGTGTGTGAGAGAGAGAGAGAGAGAGAGAGAGAGAGAGAGAGAGAGAGAGAGAGAGAGAGAGAGAGAGAGAGAGAGAGAGAGTGAGGGTGAGGGTGAGAGTGAATG
>NC_139946.1:30847067-30879567 GCF_963454915.1 Gymnoscopelus microlampas
AAGGAATAATGCGGGACCTAAAGCAGTTACATGTGCCTGTCCAACATGCATCTGTGTTTAATGTGCTGTGCATATACAGCATATGTGTGTGTGTGTGTGTGTGTGTGTGTGTGTGTGTGTGTGTGTGTGTGTGTGTGTGTGTGTGTGTGTGTGTGTGTGTGTTTGTTTTCTGAGAGTTAACCCTTTCATGGACAGAGAGAAGGGGCGTGTTTGTGCTGTAAGATGGCTGGGGGATTGCATCATCTCGTCAAGCCCTCGGCTCTGAGCCATAAGTAGCCTGTCCACACTGGGAGAACTGGAGAGCCTCAAACTGGGGAAGACACATGGAGATGGCTCCTGTTTGCTGATACTGTACGCTTAGCTGGATGCCATTATCGTTCGTACCCTGAGCAGTGTCTGCCATTAGTGTGACGTAATGTGTTGACACAATCTCCATAGTGTTCGACACCAGACAACTGTTCTGAGTTGTCTGGGTCAAACAGTGTCAAAACAGTACCCCCCCCCACACACACACACACACACACACACACACACACACACACACACACACACACACACACACACACACACACACACACACACACACACACACACACACACACACACACACACACACAGTTGTTAACCAACCTTTCGAAATTCTGGGCATGTCATAATAGGCAAACATTTGTCAAAAACAGACGATCATTCTGTGAAAATATCTAATCTAAAAGCTTGTAAGAGTTGTTGTATGAGGAAAAAAGGAGTGGGCCAAGCATAGACCCCAAAGGGAATCCCGGTCAACAAAGTATAGGGTTTAAGTGGTTAAAAAAGTGGTTGAAAAAATAAAGCTATACTTCTTTGGCCACCAACTCTGCTGAGCATTGTGGACACACACACACACACACACACACACACACACACACACACACACACACACACACACACACACACACACACACACACACACACACACACACACACACACACACACACACACACACACACACACAGGGTTTTCATAAGCAACCTTTCGAAATGAGGCATGGACTGCAAGTAGAATCCCTTTAGTGAATCCGTTAACCCTTTGATGGAATAGCTTGGTGATGGGTGGGGGCGGGACTCATACATATATACCACAGCTGTGCGGGGAGGCATTGGCTGTGGCCGAATGACTGTCACAATGCACGGCTGTTGTGTGATTGGCTGCTGAAACCTCCTGATCTGTCTCCACCAGTCCCCTCTTGTCAGGTGACAGCAACAAGCCAAATCAATACTGTCAGTCAGACCTCTGCAACCATCGCTAATGGAGTGTCTTGATATACCAATACATTTATTTGCCCTGATTGTCATTCGGCGCCCCCACCCTCACACACACACACACTGACCGAAAAAGAAACAAATGACATTGTTTCAACCTCCGGATGTTTTTTTTCCTGCTTAAAATGAATATCTGATTGCAGTGCACACAGCAACATCTTGAATGTCCATTTAACGGTCAGTGTTAAATTAACACGCCAAATTTGTCAGACAGAAATGTGATGGCTTGGGAGTAAGAATGGGTTGGAAAGACATGAACGTTCTAGAAGCATTAGCTAGACATAGTGCACACGCCAAGTGTTTGAGGAATGTGGCTCAATGACTTTGTCATCCCCTTTCACTTTGCCATCTTTTTGCCTCTGTATTCCGTAGATGCAGAAGCTCCAACACACACACGCACGCACGCACGCACACACGCACGCACACGCACGCACGCACACACACACATTTGAGCTGTCATTTAGAATGAATAATGCCACGGTTTCCTCAGCCGTTTGTGGCGTGTATGTACAGTACATATGGAATGTATTTGTGTCTGT
This sequence comes from Gymnoscopelus microlampas, assembly GCF_963454915.1. NCBI lineage: Eukaryota > Metazoa > Chordata > Actinopteri > Myctophiformes > Myctophidae > Gymnoscopelus > Gymnoscopelus microlampas. The sequence goes on from NC_139946.1 coordinate 30,848,906, forward strand.
GCAGCATGCATGCCTGGTGTGAAAGATACCTTTATCGCATCCCGGGTCCTTGTGGTTTTCTCTTGCAATACAGAGAATGTTTTATCGCATTCAGACATCTGTATTAGTCAGACCTGCAGTACGCTCGAGTCCCATCCCCCCTCTGCTCCTATACACATGCCAGGAACCATGCACGTATAGACACACACACACACACACACACACACACACACACACACACACACACACACACACACACACGTTTGAAGGTGTAGACACACTTGCATATACACAAATGGATGCACAGGTTTTTTTTCATACACACACTTGCAGGTGCACTCGTATGCGTTTACTGTACACAAACACACACACGCACGCACACTTACTAACATATATACACACGCACACGCACACGCACACGCACACACATTCCTCAAGGTCCTCCAGCCTTCAAGTGGCTGAAATTCAGACGGTCTGAAATGCAACGCAGACAGACAGACCCTATTTGCTGTTGTGTGATGTGTCGGTGTTGCATGCCACCCCCCCCCCCCTCCCTCCCCGTCCCCTCCACACATCCCACCACCACCCCCCTTTAACCTCCTGGGCCTCTCCTCTCCTCTCGTCTCTGTCAACGGCCCGGCACTGGCGCACCATGTACTTTTGTGGCAGAGCGCGGCACTTTCAACTTAATGAGGCCATGTACTGTCTGATTCATTTACTCTAAAGTACATGTTGCGGGGATGCAACAGTGTGTCATTAGAAATCACTTGAGGGGCAACGCAGAACAGAACGGTCTCTCCCTTCCTCGCTTCTTCCCAGCCACAGCACGGACCAAAGCCAGCGCTGGCATGTGCCCCTGGGAGCATATTTGCGTGTGTGCATGTGTGTTTGTGTGTGTGTATGCGTGTGTGTTTACAAGTGGGAGGGAGAGAGAGAGAGAGAGAGAGAGAGAGAGACAAACAGGCAGAGAGTGTGAAAGCAAAGGAGGGAAACAGAGGGCTGGAGACAGAAACGACAGAAAGAGAGAGAGAGAGAGGGAGAGAGAGAGAGAGAGAGAGAGAGAGAGAGAGAGAGAGAGAGAGAGAGAGAGAGAGAGAAGTGACAGAGGAGGTGATGAGCGGTGTTAAAAAAGTGTGAACTCCTGCTCTTTTGTGACCTGTTAAAATCACTCAGTGAGCATTCAGGGTCAACGGGTACAAAGTAGGGAGAAGGTGGGGGGGGGGGGGGGACAGGCCTTTCTCCACTCGCGTGTGTGTATGTATGAGCACGGGGGCGGGGGGGGTCAGTCCTTGCTTGACTAACTCTTTGGCCCCCCACCGGGCTAATCTATTTGCTCTTTCTTCTCCTTCTCTTGTATTTGATGTTGAAATAGCATCAGAGCCAATCGCTGTGTTTGTTTCATGTATCACTGGCCTGTGTTTGCACGTACGTACTCGTGTGTGCGTGCATGTGTGTGCATGTGTGTGTATAATAACAATCTCAAATTTATATAGCGCTTTTCTATGTACCCAAAGCTGCTTTACATGGGGGGGAGGAGAAAGCAGCAAAATAAAAACAACTTAATGTATGTGCCGTGTATCCAGGCACTCTTTATTCCAGGGGTTCCTGAACTTTTTCATGGCAAGGACCCCCAAATAGCCATAGCTTGCGATATGTTGTGAGCTTATAGATCTGCTAGTTTGGCTATTTTTGAAAATCTTTGACAATAATAACATGCCCAAAATAGGGATGCCAGGTTGAAAGTGGTTTAACTGACAAACACTTATTTGTATATACCCCACTTTTTCCTCTCCTTTCCAATTGGTCCCCCTGGCGGCACCTGGTGGGCCCCACATAAAAAAAAACTGTACTTTATTCACTGACTGTTCAGTATCATATCCAAACTACGCAGTACAGTCTCTCTGGGAGGCTCAATGTGTCTGTGAGAGAAGAGTCTGCTCATGCCTGGTTTGAAAATGCAGACACCACTGTGTCAAACACATACTCCATAAATCACACACAGTCATTAGTGGCAGGGGGGGTATGCTTTTTCTGGTCCTTTACTCTTTAAAAAGGTCGGCAACGGAACGAAAAGCCACGACAAATAAAAGTGATAAACCATTTATTGTCTCGGGGGTAGGAATGGTTTATATCTCCACCCCCCGCAAGGACAGGAATGGCATTTACGCAAGCGAATTGGCTGTAAACGCTTTTTATTTGAAACCCTGGATATAATTAGAAACCGTTGTGGCTTTCCAAGAAAAGATGTGTGCGCCTGTGCATGTGTGTGCATGTGTGTGCGTGTGTGTGTGTGTGTGTGTGTGTGTGTGTGTGTGTGTGTGTGTGTGTGTGTGTGTGTGTGTGTGTGTGTGTGTGTCCATCCATGTGCATTCACGTGTGTGTGCGTGCGCGTACGCATACAATGTGCATGACCATGCATGTGTGCGTTTTCTCTCTCTGTCTGCCTCTTCTTCATTATGTCAAGCAGCTTCCAAATATTTTGTGTCAGAAATAAAGTTCTTGCGAGGAATTTCACACGTGGTCGAGGCCAAAATGCATTAGACTATATAGCCAGGAAATATGAATCTGGCACGTGCAAGTTGTTACAGAGTGCACAGGAGCACATGCAGGAGCATTGCGATCTCTACGCTAATAGCCTCTTCACTGCTCTGAATTAAAGTACATTGTGTAATGGTCACACTGGACTTGACCACTTAAACCCCAGCGTTGCGTTGCATTGTGAGCTCGTCGATCGGCTATTTTCAGCGGCGGCTTTCCCCACAATAATAGAAAACGGAAAAGACACTAGTATTGAGCCCTGAGGGACTCCGTTTACCCATATGGGGTTTAAGTGGTTAATCCACAGTCCACTCATTGTATACTAGACTCGCACCAGTCTGCTGAGCACTCCTCATGCAGGCCCTTGGTAAGCGAAACCACCTCCACTACACACACACACACACACACACACACACACACACACACACACACACACACACACACACACACACACACACACACACACACACACACACACACACACACACAGAGGAACTAAAGGCATTGAAAAGGAGCCCAGAGCTTTCAAGGTACTCTTTAGCTTCTGCAAACAAACATTTCAGGATGTGGACGGTTCCGTTTGTTTCTTTTTTACCTCTTGCACTTTTTGGCCTCCGACAGGAGAACAAAAAAATACATGTCCGGCTTCTCAAATATTTCATAAAGTATGCAATTCCCGCTATGCTATTTGCGTTGCACGCCAGCGCTGTGTCACATGGAATGGAAAAGAGTCTGTATAGAATTATGGATGTTGTTGCAAAAGTCTAAATGGCACAATACTCTCTACCTTATGTAAGGAGGTTTATTGGGTCCACACTGCACCCCGTATAGGCCTCGTCACAAACAAATATGTTGATGTACAAACAAAAATGTATTGATCTCTGTGACCATCTCCGGTAAACACACCTGTGGATTATACCAGGGAAAATGACTTGGACTTAGCTCCCCCTCGGTAATATGAAAAAACACATGAGGAATCCTACCAGCGAAAAACCCTTTAGGTGTACAGTTTGTGACAAAGGCTTTTAGTCAAAATGCTAATCTTAAGAAACACATGTTGATACGCACAGGAGAAAGGGCTTAGTTGTACATTTTGTGGCAAAAGCTTTAGTCAAAATGCTAATCTGAAGAAACACTTGAAGATTAAACATTAAGATGAAAAGCTCCCCCCTCGGACATACCTGTAGACCACACCAGGTACAGATTACTTTTTTTTTGTTGCTCTCCCTCATGGAGCTACCTGCGGATTATACCAGGGTCAGTCCACCCTTAGGTGAACACGCACTGACCTTCTGCACCTTAATCCCATGTATAATGCACAAACTTATTTTTTGTTTTTTTATTGCGCTTTTTTTCTCTCCAAGCACCTTAGCGTCTATAAGTATATCATGCACCGTATACATACATTGCTGCTATGCTCAGGCACCTTCGTTTGTTTCTTATCTCAGGTACTTTGTAAATATGTAGATAACTTGTTTTTGGCCTTCTATTGTTCTCTTGTTCGATCTCCTTCCCACTTGCCCCCTACCCCTCTTCTTTCTACGGAATTTAACGTTGCGATGGGAGTGATGTACAAAAACGAATTTCACCCACTTTTTTACCTTGTAAACCTGTGATGTGACAATAAAACTGATTCTTCTGATTCTGAAAGACCTTCTGTCCCTCTCTGCTGAAGCTTTTGTCACCTATTTTGATAACATGGAGGATGATATCAGAAGCTCTTTTTCCCATCTCCCCACAAACTAATCGTCTATCTCATCTAAAGTGAACCCCAACATAGCATGCCTGTCTTCCTTCTCTCCTCTATCTCCAGATGGGATCCTGGAACTGGGCGTCTTCCACCAGAACGACAGCCTATCCACCTCAATCTTCCAGATTGAGGTGATTGCCCCCTGATCTATTGAGGTGATTGCCCGCTGATCTATACTCTCATCAATTACGACCATCATCTCCATCTCTCAGAAAACAAGTATCTGGAAACAGCACTTCTCGCCGGCACACATAGGCAGTCCACGCTGCCCAGGGTGCCTCCTGCACTCATCAGACGTCGCCCTTCTTCACCTGTCTACAGCATTTGACACAGTTAGCCATCAGCTTCTCCTGGACCCGCTTTCTGGCCTCGGTATCACTGGGATAGCGGCAGCACTCATGTGGCTCTCCTCCTCCCTGACTGGTCAGACCTACCAGGTTTCATGGAAAAGTTTGTTTAACCATGCAAGGCACCAACACCTATTTGGGAACAGTTTGCACTAGGGTTCAGTATTTTTGCTCAAAGAACACTTTGACATACAGGCTGGCTGTATGATGCAGCCAGCAGGAGTCTGGGATTGAACCAGGGACCATAGGTTTCCAAGACGGCCACTCTAACCCCTCAACCGACGCCAAAATTGTAAATTGAGTGTTGCTCCGGCACCCACTCCCTGGGGTTTGTTTATGACTTTGCATGGAGACCAGACTGCAGACATATCCTGTCATCTCTTCTGGAGAGCTGCAGTGTTCTAATGCAGAGCAGGTGGCACTGGAAGGAAAAAAAGTCAGCATATACTGTAAGAGGCTGTTAGTTACTCCATGAGCCATCGGCCCGCACCAGAGTGGTGGGGTGAGTGGGAGGTGGGTTGGCTGGGTGGGGGGGGTTGGGGGTGTAGGGAGGCGTGGTGGAGAGGCACAATATTGCGCTTACTGCAGGAATCGTTATCGTTTCCCCGCAACCCAGGTGGTGTTTTGCAACTCCAACGCGGAATACCCGACTGTTTGCCCACTCGCTGTCATCCCTCCCCCAACGCCAGGGCACCCGGGCGGTCCTCGTCAATCGGCCACGGTGAGGGGGAGTCGTGTGTCAGACGTGACCGCACAAGTCACATGAGATTAATCTACCATCTGTTTAATGGGAGATGTGTCGTTTTCAAGGTCCTGCTGGGGGAAGACAGATTTAGGAGTTGGGAGATTACATTTTCATTCTCCTCCCCTCATCTCTTTCCTTTTTTTTCTCTTTCCCCACCGACGACGACAGAAGAGCCCATTGTATTTACTTTACCAACCTTTTACTGTGTGTGTGTGTGTGTGTGTGTGTGTGTGTGTGTGTGTGTGTGTGTGTGTGTGTGTGTGTGTGTGTGTGTGTGTGTGTGTGCGTGCGTGCGTGCGTGCGTGCGTGCGTGCGTGCGTGTGTGTGTGTGTGTAGAAGGGGGGGGGGGGGCAGCCATTAATACACCACACACACATAAAGATACATGCACGCATACACACAACCGCATTCCTCTCTGTGTGAGCATGCATGGGAGATGTACGTGTGTGTCTACGTATACGTGTGCACGGGGCCCACGTTGACGGCACAGCACTACATGAATTTAGGCGTGGGGGAGTCGGGTAGGTCATCATACATGTCTAACATCGCAACCACACCTAAACTTTCCTATACAGCCTGTCACTCCGCTCTGCGCTCAGAGCGCTGATGGCCGTCCATTAGCCCAGGGCCGGGCTCTGGGCTAAGCAGGTGTTACCCGCCTGAGTGCTGGACCTTAAGACAGGGCCCCCGATGGAAAGGGTCTACATATTGCCGGCTAATCAGTCACCCTCAACCCAAACAGCATGTCAACCGCACAGGTTTAACAGGCCTCGGCTAAATCCACTCCACAGCTGGCGTGCGGGACACACGTTGCCTTTTCAGCCCGTCCCGGGGCACCCACCTGCTCAGTGTCAGGTCAGTCTCTCAGCATGTGTCAAAATATACATTTGTATGTATGCATGTCGGGGCCGCACTCTGGCTCGGCTCGGCAGGGGAGGGAGGGTCTTGCGGTTAGCACTGGTGTGCTAGGAGGTTGGCCCTCGTCCAGAGATGTTAAATGTGTTAGATGTTTTAAATAATGTGGTTTTCTTTAAGTTCTATGAATAGCTTTTGCTGCGAGCACTTCTCAGCGCAATTTGCATCTTCCCCACCGTCTCCTTCTGTCCCTCGTTTCCTTTCTTCCCTCCTTCCCTCCGCACTCTCATTCTTTCACTCTCACTGTCTCTCTCTCTCTATGTCTGTTACAGAGTTTCTTTTCTAAGGCGTCCATTCACAGGTTCTTCCAAAGGTTCTCTTGGCTCACCACATGCAGGGTCCTGCCGCTCCGGAGGTGACATCACCACATGCAAGCCACTCTTCTCAATCCCTGTCTCTCTGGTTCACACCGGGATTACAGAGCAGCACTCTCTCTCTCTCTCTCTCTCTCTCTCTCTCTCTCTCTCTCTCCTACATCCTTATATCCACCCCATTTCTCTCTCTCTCTCTCTCTCTCTCTCTCTCTCTCTCTCGCTCTCTCTCTCCTCCTTACTGTATCCACTCCATATCTCTATCTATGTGTATCTGTGCGTGTTATGATTATGGTCTTGTTTCTGAACTAAATCCTTCTCTTCTCTTCTCTTCTCTTCTCTTCTCTTCTCTTCTCTTCTCTTCTCTTCTCTTCTCTTCTCTTCTCTTCTCTACTCTACTCTACTCTACTCTACTCTACTCTACTCTACTCTACTCTACTCTACTCTTCTTTTGTCCCAGAGCTTTCTTTTGCACATATAGCCACAGAGCAGCTGAGCTGTGCGCTGTGCTGTCAGTTTGCTGGCTGTCTTGCAGAAGGCCTCAGGTGGACTTTTCAAGAGAGACAGGGTTTAAGGTCTCAATCCTCTTAGCGGGGACTTTGCCTTTGCAGCGAGACACTCTCTGATCCCGTCCTGTGGTCCAGGGCCTATGTGGCTTTTTACACGGCTTGCAAGAGTGTAGTTTGCAGTTGTGGTGCGGGTAAGGGCTGAGATACGTATTTTCGGCAGGGCCAAGCACCCATAGCATGAAGTATAAACTTGACTTACGTAAGAGTCAAGTCGAGTGAGGAGGCATTCTGTGTGCGTGCGTGCGTGCGTGCGTGCGTGTGTGCGTGAGTACGTGTGTGCGCGCACGTGTGTGTGTGTGTGTGTGTGTGTGTGTGTGTGTGTGTGTGTGTGTGTGTGTGTGTGTGTGTGTGTGTGTGTGTGTGTGTGTGTGTGTGTGTGTGCACGCACACGTGTGTGTGTGTGTGTGTGTGTGTGTGTGTGTGTGTGTGTGTGTGTGTGTGTGTGTGTGTGTGACTGTGTGTGCGCGACACTGGTCGGCTATGTGTGTCAGTACAGGAAGGGGAAAACTGATCCTCTTAGCAGGCTGGAATTGGCCCACTCTCAGGAAAGTGTCACCCGAGTTGGTCAACCTGAGAGCGCTGGAGCCGCTAGAATGGACTTAACCCACGTGTGTCTGCCTGTCCAGGCTATCGATCTCCTGTTCCCCTTGTCTTCCCCTGGTCTGGTCCGGAGCAGCGTCGATCCAATGACAGTCTGGGACTGTATGTACTAAGGCATTGGTCCTCCACCTGGCCTCCAGGTGCGCACAGCACACGTTTGACCAATTACAGAGAAGTCTCTGGTGGGCAAGGCTTGGACCTCCTGCTGGGAGCTGCCAGGCATATATCTGGGGCCTGTTTGAGCCATAACCGTGGCACAAACAAAGGGCATGGATTAAGGCACGCACGTCATAACAGCGCATATTTCCATCCCTCCAGTTAATTCCTCTTCTCCTCTCAGACACACTTGTCTCTGGCGTCTTTGCGTACGATGCAACAAATCACCTTAATTAGTGGCCAACAGACAGCTTATGTATTATTTGAAGATTTCACGGCACCCTTGGGCCTGATTTGTACTGTTTGTGCTGATTGTGCTGGTGTCGCACACTGACAATAGCAGATGTACAAGCTCACAACGCTTCGCAATTTGGTGCGTGACATAGCACACAACCAAGTGTAAATCAGGCATTGCTTCTCCTTCACTCTGGCTTTCTTGTTCTCTTTGCTTCCATCTCCCCCCCCCCCCCCCCCCCCCCCTCTCTCTCTCTCTCTCTCTCTCTCTCTTTCGCTCCCCCTCTCCCGCCTCCAGATGTTTTCCTAACCCATGTCAGGCAGAAAGAGATGGAGACTGGCCAGGCCAGGGCGAACTCATTCCATCAATTTATTGGAAGCAGATATCACAGGAGTGGTGGTGCGAGGGCGGGGATTGCTCCTAAAGAGCAATGCCATTACCCCAAATAATAAAGAGCGGGTCGTTTGAAAAGGCATCTGCGATGCTTATGGGTGGCATTGGTTAAAACAGCGTAACTCGTAAAACGTAAAAACAAATTAAAAACCTAAGAATAAATAAAGAAATAGGGGAACCTGTGTGCAAATGTTGCAATGAAAGCATGGATCATCTGCTCGATACGCAACACTGACATTGCGGTCGGGTCGACTCGACTTTACTTAAACATGAGTTTTTGCTGAGTTATAAGGTTACTTTAAACAGGAAACACGTGCTTTAATGCTCGGTTCTCAATTGTTTTTGTGCTGCGGACCCCCAAAATGATATATATTTGGCCGCGGACCCCCCATCTGAAAAGGTTTCGTGAAAATAGCAGATCTACAAGCTCACAACACCTCGCAATGCGAAGCATTGTGAGTTTGCAGATCCACTATTTTCACAATTGTTGCCTCATTCTTATATTATTTGACAATTTGGCCAATGTTTGACCAGTTATAGTATAGTTTGCATTTGATGCAGAAATGGTCTTTTTTCTTTCCTTTCATTTTTTTCATTTTTTCATTTTAGGTATTAAAAGGGTCTTAAAAGTCTGCAAGGGCAAATATGTAAAGGCTATAGAAAGATTTTCCAAGAAATTGATTACTACGCCAGATGACAAGAACTGCCTCGCCTCTTGGTCAACATGCTTTTTGAAGATAGGGGACACCAAAAAGGCTTTATGTGATGCCTTTATGTGATGTTTTTTAACATGTTGCTTTACAGGGGGTTGTACTGTAACGGAGAGGCACTGTATGCCATGGGTGAATTTAAATCTGCACTGGTGTGTTACAACAGCGGTTCAAAATCATCAAATCGTCAAAATCTGAAGGAGTGCAATCCAGAAGGCAAGAGAAGCTATCGAAAGTGATGTGGACAGAGTTTCACATTCTCAAATGTTCACTGTTAAAGAAGATGCTATGGGAAATCTGACCATCTTTGATAAGGAACTAGAGATACTAGAGAAAGAATATAAAGAACAAAACAAACCAAAAACCAAAAAAAAACAAAAAACGTCATTGTCATTTGAAGAAGGTCTGTACAGCGGCCTGTTGCAGGCCACCGGATCCTGTGCTTGACACTCCAAAGCCACTCAGTGAGTACAGGCAACCATGCACAAGGGAAGTGCAGATAAAGACGACCTTCAGGGATGAAACATGGTACGAAGACAGAGAGAGGTTGATCGATCAAAAGCTGAAGTTGGTTGATCAAAAGCTGAACTCTGCGACGAGTAGGATAACATTTCTGGAGAAAAAGATGAAAGTAGCAGAGCACAAGCTCAATGTCAGGAAAGAGAGGACTGATATGGACGACTATAGGACTGAATATCTGGAGAAGAAAATTTGAGCAGGAGCGAACGAGCTCAAATTCGGGAAAGAGACTTACAAGGGCGATAATAAGTGTAAGAAACCCCTCTTGCCCTAGCCGATCTCCAAACAGAAAAGCAAAGAGCGTCTTTGGACCACCTACGCACCGAGATACAAGCCCCGTCGTCACAACCCACCACCAATGGATCATTATGAGAAAGCCTTGGATCATGGCAAGGTGCTACAAGATGACTATGCCAGGGATGCCTTTCAGAAACCACTTAGTGAGGCATGGCAACAGGACCGAAGACAAGTGCAGAGAGAAGTCGACACGAATTTCAGGAACCCGGTTGTGGCAGACCTATGTCAGAAAGAGAGAGACGATCTGATTAATCTGAAACATCTCAGTTGAATGGATTACAGAAAACCCAGCAGAAGATCAAACATCTGAAGGAACAGATTAAAGCACCAGCGAAAGAGGCCAGGAAAGAGGTGTCTCAAAAGCACGATAGGGATAATAAAATACTTGTTAAAGAGCTCACCTCTGCCAAGAATGAACTGATAAACAAAGAGGTTCAGTGGCAAAAGGAACATAATGTGCTGGAGGAGCACTTCAGGCGGGAGCTTGCAATGCAGGAACCCGCCTTTGAGAAGGAAAGAAGCGCAATACTTGGTGAGAAGCACATTTTGGTTAAAGAAAAGCAGCCTGTTAGCAGAAGAATCACCTTTGCAGAGCAGGCGATTACAAATATGGAGCAACAGCTGCTAGCCGCAGAGCAAAAGCTCCAGGAAAGGCAAAAAAAACAGAATAATTTGCCTAAATCAGTTAGAGAGAAAATTCATCCAGTTGGAATCCAGGAGCGGTCCAAATTTGTGACGTTTTTTGGGGCGGGGTTTCAATAGATAATTGTGCAGATTGTTGCTAATTATCCGGTGTTATTGTAACCAAATCCTCATGTACTTTGAATGCATAAAAAAATGAACATTTCAAGCGCTTAATGTGTCTAAAAGTGTGTTCACACTGTCTGCTGAAGAAAAGTTGCTTCTTTTTAATTTTCTGCTGAAAATGAAAACATTAAAAATGTGTTTAACATCTCATTTTCTCACTTAATTTAGAGAGACCATCAGCTAGGACTAGTGATTCCGCATTCATCTGTATTTTGGCATCCTTCACCCCCTACTGCCGTACACGGCATATCACAACCTTGTCCAGTACCTCCGTCTGGATGAGGCTGTTGTGATGGCCACATGTGATGGCCACACCAGCTGACACACAAAGTTGGTAAAACATGGTGGACACTTGTCTTTTTGGTTTATTAATTTAGTTTATATTTATTTTCAGCAAACTACATACTACATGCATAAAGGACTACACACAACCGGTTAAAGGACATACTGTTTATTGCAAGTTTGATGATAAAGTTACTGACTGGAGGGTACATCCATTAAGTGCTTTTGTTTGGGTCAAGTTGTTTTATCAGGAGTAATTTAATTGGTATTTAAGTTTATTTTGTTTTGTTGAGTTATCAGTTCTGAGGAGTGTTGAAGTTTAGATTGCTGGCCATGGAAAGTCCAAGCTGCTTCACAGGTGCTTATAAGGAGCTGATTAGTAATTGGACTGCACCATGTCCCCTGTGCATAAGGGGAGGGGCAGGGATTTATTATACGTTTGAATGTATTACTACACGTATGAAAATGTATTGGCATTTCAGTTGTATGTAATTTCTTTATTTAATATGAGTTAGTGCTGTAGTGGATTATGTTGTAGCTATTTGTAGTCTATTTAAATGTTATTCTTTGTCTTCCCCTTTGTGTCAAGAGTGGTCTGATCACCCACTATATATGTTCCCCTCATGTCTCATTTGGTTAGTTCAGTCTTGATGTCAAGTTCAGTGTATTGTCTGCATTTGTTTGGACCATAATGAATGTCTTGTCTTGTTTTTTATGGGAAAAAGAAAAGATTAAAAAAAAGACATTTTAAAGAAACTACACACTTGTCCTGGTGTCTCTCTTGCCGACCAACTTTGGTCCCTTACATATTAGGCTACTTCAGGCGGACAGAGGGACAATCGTCTCTGCACATCAGTGGTTCTCAAACCTATTCATGTCACCAACCTCCAAATTAATATGTATTTGACCGTGGACCTGTCAAATACAATTTGAAAGTATTCTGCTGGGGACCCCCTGGAGCCCCCTCAAGGACCACTGGGGGTCCCCGGACCCCACTTTGAGAACCAGTGGTTTAATGTATCAAACCACATGTTTGATACAGGGAGAAAATAAAAAAGGAAGCGTCATCATTTTACCTGCAGTCCCATTTAGAGTATATATGATGGGGGAAGAAATCTGACTTATTGGGATATAAACAACCTCTACGGGCAGAGCGCCCTCTGGAAAAGGTTCCATTAGTCTCCCCGACCTCAAAAGTACAAAAATTAATGAGGGCAGTGCATGGTGGTTAACAAAGGCAGATGTCTACCACCCAAGATGGCATTCTGCATGTAACCCATATCCTCTCCCTCACTTGCTAAGGACAGAGCAGAGTTCACAACATTTGGATATCAGTTCAAGTATGTCAGCGATGTGGGAATCCTAATTCGACACGATGGGATCCCCCCCTGACTTCCAGTGGTTTCATAAGCAATTACTATGCCGCAGAATCATCGGGTCCTCCTCCTTATATTCCTCCACTCTTTGACCGAGTCCTTCTGATATATCTATATTTTTTTTAACATGACCTTAAAACTGTTTAGTTTAAAACCAGAAGAGGAAAAAAATAACTCACCACAGACAGTTGTCAGCTAGCCTCATCTGGAGCTGTTTCAGAGAGAGAGAGAGAGAGAGAGAGAGAGAGAGAGAGAGAGAGAGAGAGAGAGAGAGAGAGAGAGAGAGAGAGAGAGAGAGAGAGAGAGAGAGAGAGAGAGAGAGAGAGAGAGAGAGGCCTCCCCCATGAGTGACGAGGCCTGTCTCTCCTGTCAGCACCCAGGCTGACTTGGCGAATGAATCACACACGGCTTTCCTCAAAATGAACCTGGCAGAAGATGAGAATGCTTAGGTCGATTATTTACGCACTTCCTCGCCAAAATAACACATGTAATCATTCCCCGGGTGGGGACACAACACAACAAGTGTGAAAAAAAGCAGTAGTGGTGGAAGAAGTACTGAGATTTTTGTAGCAATACCACAATATAAACATTCTCTGTTACAAGTAAAAGGCCTGTATTTTACTTGAGTACAAAAATATTGGCATCAAAATATAGTACTAAAGATCTACAAGCTCACATTGCTTCGCACCGCGATGTGTTGTGAGCTTGTAGATCTTTGGTACTATATTTTGATGTACGCCTATTTTCGAATAGACAATGTATAAAATAGGGCTTAATCGGTTAATGTCTGGTTTTGTAATAAGAATAATGTCAAATAATTGTGGTGGAGTAATAAGTACAATATTTGCCTCTGAGATGTAGTGGAGTAGAAGTATTAAGTATTGAAAAATTAACATACTCAAAATTGTACTCAAGTACAGTACTTGAGTAAATATACTTATTTACTCGCCACCATGGCAAAGCAGATCATCTTCAAGAATTTGGGTTGTGTTACGATATGCTCACTGAATTTGATGGGATTTTGTCACTGTGGAGGCTGTCATTTGGCATAATTGGTTTGGTCAAGTGGTTTGCATAATTCATCTTGGGTCTATTATCCTGCTTGGAGTGAGCTGGAAAAGACAAAAATATGTACAAAAGTTGCCACCAAATTACAAGAGGAGGAGACCACAACATAGAAATCAACATGTTGCTCAGATTCCCCATAGACAGGTCAATCGGGAATTTACACCAAGTTTAAGTTAGGTATTTAGCTGATGCTGTTGTGGAGAGCTTGCCATAATTACTGATTCTTTATGGCTAGCGACACTCTTGTGAGATGGATTATAAATACATGTGTGAAATCTCTGCGTATCTGCGTGTCCGTGTGTTCACCGCATGTTTTGAGAACCGACTGATTGACTTCAAACTTTGTGTGTGTCGCCAAGGACCAGATGGAGTGGGAAGTCGGTCAGATTGGTAGTTGGTCATTTCACCATGCAATGCCGTGGTACAATGGAGCATAATTAGGCATAAATTAGGCTAAATCCTAATGAGTTAGCAAGGAGGGCATTCAGTGCGTTGTTCAAGAACACTGATGACTGCAGCTGGGATGGAACCTGCATGGGAACTTTTTGACATACAATAGTCACTCTAAGTCTAACTAATAGCCTACTACACTATAAAATCCTGAATGTTAAATGGGATATTTCACTTTCAAACATGTTTGGGGTCATTTTAACGTCTACTTGGGCTATATAAACCCATTGCAATTTCAAACTCCATTTTAGCCATGCTAGATATTTAAAACACACGTCCTTGGTTCTGGTGACTGATATTGTCCTTCTAATGCATGCGTGTTATTTTATTTTATTTTATATAATTTTTGGGGGAAATGAAAAAAACTAAATACCGTAGAATAAAAGAATGAAATAATATAAATGAATACAGTAATTTAAAAAACACGTCCCCTTACGCATTAGAAGGACAATATCAGTCACCAGAACCAAGTATATGTGTGTTTTCAATTAATCTAACATGGTTAAAATAGAGTTGGGAGTTACAATGGGTTTGGGGCGTGTCTGATAAGATGAATATCAAATATCAAATATTTAAATATCTGGTGTGCACACAAAAACCTGAGTAGACGTTACAATGACCCCAAACATGTTTGAAAGTGATATATCCCTTTAATTCTACTGTAAAAAGTGACCCATAATGGTCTATCTTTACACTTACACATTTGTAGGTGACATTGCCATCAGGCCTAATCAAGGTTGTCAAAACACTGTATCCACTGTGGGGGGGGGGAAAGTTTCACATTGTTAATCTTTCAACATTTCCATTATGTCTGCAGCCTAAATGAGTTCATTATCACCTGTCAGCTATTATCTTTTGAAAGGTTATCCTACCCGTGTTTATATTTTGACAAATCAGCTTTTATGTCAGAGGGCAGCGGTGCTCCTTTTTTTATTTACAAATGGTAGATAACACTATCATCGTAAGCCCATACTATAATTGCAGAACACAGCTTGTGGAGCTGATAAAAGTTCTGGTCCTCATAGCGTGATCAACGTGATCCACATGCGTCATGTGCAATGAGGCCTGGCCATCACAAGCATATTTGAACAAGTGTGTATGGTGCACTGGTGGGAAGTGGTGTACGTGCTGACAGCGTTTGGGAAATTTGCTGCATGAAACAGGGTGTAAAGAAACAGATAAATCAATCGGCTCCTCGATTCCCACGAACCTCTAACTTATAGTCTACCATGCATTGTACCAATGTTATTGAGAACCAGCCACAGACGTGTTTCCAATTAATGATTTACGGCCCTGATGGAGAAAGGCGCGGCATCATGAGAATGTTAGGACGGTGAAATGTTAACTGGGACAGAGCACATCTCAGAGGGAGAAATTCATCAAGGGAGATTATCATGTCAGGTTCCTACAGTAGATAGAGAGACTGAGAAACGTTCAGAGAAAGAGAACAATAACATCCTCGTGGCAGATAAAGCCTGATTTAGTTATTCGCTACGTGGTGGCACGTACCAAAATAGCAGATCTACAAGCTACAAGTTGTGAGCTTGTAAATCAACCATAAATCAGGCATAAGACGGGATGCTACAAAACAGAGACATGGACCCCTAAGTGAGACAGATAGTATTGTACATGCTAATTCCCTTTGAAGGTTATTCGGGCCCTGGCGGCTGAAACACACAACGTATACACAACCCTGACTATAGGCAACCCAGCCTGACGGAGATATGCGCTCTACGGAGCGCCCCGTCCTAGTTGACATCGTCAGCTATAGTGTCCTACCTGGAAACAGGGTTGACATTTCTCAATGGAAGAGTATGGAGACAACCTCCAACCACTGCGGATGATAAAATGACTGTAGCTGTAATTTAAGTCTCAGAGAAAAATGAAGGGTCCATTTTTACTCTCACTTTTCCCTGTGTGTACTCTTCTGACATGGAAACAAAGTTGTGAATGTCAAAATCAGGTGGCATCAGTGGATCAGGGAATGAAGGCACCTGGCTTGTATCTGAGCCATCATGAGATCTGCACATAATATTAGCTTCTATCACATACTGTAGATGTCATCCCTTTTGTGTTTTGCCTGTCCTATTACCATTCTACCATGTATCTCTCTTGTCTCTTCACTGAATACTGACCAATGAAGTGGCAATGCCATAGTCCTGCATGTTATGCTTGCGGTTACCACAATTACAGTTATAACCTGAGAATGTGGGACTGTATTTTCCTACACAAGACACATAACGAACCCGGTGAGACCCACCAGTGTCAAACTGCATGAAGGGCTTCATGGTATCAATTACTTAACAGACCACAAAACCCTGGACACACATTCACATAAAGCCTTGTGCATACTAGTTTCCCAAAGGGACCTCTCTTTTTCGCCGGCCTGGTTTAAACCGAGAGCGAGATTACAGATCCTTTTGGGAAAAACTAAGCCCTAGATGGACAGACAGGCGCTAAAATGGGGGAAAGGTCAAACTCTGAATATCTCAGACGTGAAAAAGAAAGCAGAAAAAGGAGAAAGTGTAAAGTAATAAGAAAACTAATCTCGGCTGCAGACGTGTTCTTGCTATTCTGGGGGAGTTTCCTTACCCTCTGCTTGTTTTTCATAATGCAGTCTCAACACTTTTTCTGCCTCTGTGGTGGAAATCACACAATGGCCAATACTGATTGCTTTATTTTCTCAGTGTGTACCCCCCTCTTGCGTTTGTTATTGCAGAACGGGAGGGTATGCCGGACAAGGGGGCAGTGCTGAGGCGGCAGAATCTGACCATTTTTCTCTCTAATAATTTGAAATCCTGTGGGGTTGGGTAGGCTGGGGTGGGAAGGTGTCGGAAGGTGGTGGGATGGTTGGCAGAAGTGGGGGGTTTCATGGGGGCACGTGGGCATGTGTAGCACCAGAGTCACTGCCAGGTGAGCACTGCGCCGGCCCACTATTCGAGGTATGCAGTACTACCATGCACATGTTCAAGTAGTTGTGGTGGCCACCCACAGCTGTGGCCTTCTGTTGTGGGTTGCATTGGTGATGTGATTGACACGTGTCAATTGACCGTTTCTACAACCTTAACCACATGAACCCATAGCGTCCGTATTTATTCTTGGCATGTCATAATAGGCGAACACAAATTGCATTATCTACAAGCTCTCAAAGTGCCGCAACGCAGCGCGCTGTGAGCTTGCACAGTAGATCGGCTATTTTTGGCGAAGAGATTTAGACGGAAAAAAGGAGAGGGCCAACGATAGACCCCTGGGGGACCCCGGTCAACTAAGTATATAGGGTTTAACAGTAAAGCTATACTTCTTTGGCTACACCCCCTGCTGAGCGTAGCGGTCACATGAGACACACACACACACACACACACACACACACACACACACACACACACACACACACACACACACACACACACACACACACACACACACACACACACACACACAATGCCCTTAAATGACTGTTTTAGTAGGTTAGAGAGGCCACCTACACACCTGCCCAAAGGAATGTTGGTGTAGACTTTATCAGTATTGCATGGTGGGGGGTAAAAGTTACCACCAATGGTATTCAGTCACGTACCGTTGATGCCAGGGGATGTGGCCAGTGGTGTGGAAACCTACCAAGGCTAGAGAATAGTCAATGATTCACTGGCTGGAAGAGAGAGGAGAGCTATCCAAGTGTAACTTTTTTCTTCCTTCTGAGCTGTCCTCCTCTCTATCAAGTTCTAATAAAATTTCAACGACAATGGGCACTTTAGCCCCGAAATACAAATGTTTTTCTTTATATTTGCAAAAATGTAAACATTCTAGGCTACTGTAGCCTTTAGAATGTAGTCTCTCCACACTGTCTACAGCCTATACTTGACTGCCTGCATTGTGACACTGTGCCAGATTTCCTGAGGGAAATACGACTTTAGCGTTTCTCTTGGGATGAGTAATAAAAAAGCAGTGCAGAGAAAGGTGTATATTAGCACAGTTTCCCTGGTAAAACAATATTAGGACCCTAAAAGCGAGCGTAATTGAGTAGTTCTCTCCTTGGAGGACTGAATATAGCGGTCCCTCATATCGGGGCTCTCCGTTTACATTATTCATACGGAGGAGGGTGTGACTTGTTGGCTCTTTTTCCGCCCGTATAAAACGAGAAGTTCGCGTAAAAGAAAATACAGATGGAGAAGGCTAGCCCGCTCGCTGTGTCACAAAGAGTCCCCGTAAGCCTACGCGACAACCCGCACACTGTCCCTTTGTGACCAGCTTATCGGCAGAATGCCCGGTCTCTGCGTGCTTTGTCTCACTACTGCCGTGCTGCTGGCCGCATTCACCCACCGGCTCGCCGACACCGCGGGGCCGGTGGTCCGATGCGAGCCGTGCGACGCTGGGGCGCTCATGCAGTGCAAGCCGCTGCCAAACGGCTGCGCGGAGAAGGTGCGGGAGCCCGGCTGCGGCTGCTGCACGACGTGCGCCCTCGCCCAGGGCCAGGCGTGTGGAGTGTACACGGGGCGCTGCGGCTCCGGCCTGACCTGCCAGCACCGGCCGGGGGAGACGAGACCCCTGCAGGCTCTGCTGGAGGGGCGAGGAGCGTGTTCCTCCTCCGGCTCCGGCGCCGCGGCCAAAAGATTCAACAGCATTCTGATCCCCGCGCTGCACACGACAACACAACAAGGTAGGCAACTAAACGGTCTCTCCGCGCTCCATAGGGAGTGAATGTCAGCCCATGGCCATCACGATCTGACAGATCAGTTGTTGTTGTTGTTGTTGTTGTTGTTTTCCCCACTTTTTTCCCCCTTTAAAAAAATCTGTAAATAGAATTCGCAATTAATTTAATTAATGTTGATGGGTTTGCAATACCAAACCCTTGCTTGGTGGTGGCTGAGCTGTGGCCGGTGCTCTCTCTTCGTAGTAGCCTATACCCGGCAGGGTGTACACTACTGTTTGGATCATATCTGACTGGAGAACACACTGGCTGCACGCACTGACTGAATCACGCACTCTACTCTATATCTATAGGAACATATTTATTGATAACGCAAGAGAACGAGATTCTTAAACTGATTAGCACAGTAAGTGGACACTGGATGGATGGATACGAGAGAAAGTGGCATTATGGTGCGCACTGCGCACAATTTCTTATCTGGTCCGCTATATGCCAGTGTTCTGTGCGCACGCGTAACGCAGTGCTTACACCACCATTGACAATCAAATGTTTTGAAAACGAAGATCTTACGATGATGCGCGTGCTCGTTAGTCTCGCACATGATCTCATGGACGTTTGTGGGGATGATTGTTTTTGCTTGTTTTTACGCATAAATGGCGTTTTCCTCCTCGGTGCGTCCACTTATCACCTTGAGTGCGTGCACCTGGTCGTGCTATAAACCAGTGCTTCTCAACTTGTGGGTCGGGACCCCCAGGGGACCCCCCACATGATTTTGGGGGGGTCCCCAGATGACAGTGAAGTGACAATTTAAGGACTTTTAAGGCCTTTTAAATACCTAACAAAAAAAAGACCATTACTGAATCAAAGTATAATCAACATAAAAAGTGGTCAAACAATGGAGAAAATTGTAAAAGAAATAGCGTTTTTCCCCCCTAAATAGCCGATCTACAAGATCACAGGCCTTGTGAGCTTGTAGATCTGCTATTTTCACGATATTTATCTGTCGAACCCAGTAAAACTAAATTGAATGCTTCAACTCCTACTACATTACATACTAATAATATTTGAACTGGGGCCCCCCCACCCTAGACAAGTTGTCTAGGGTGGGGGGTCCCCAGTTCAAATATTATCATTTTGGGGGGTCAGGTTGAGAACCACTGATAAACGAATACATATTTAAATTCCGTTCTTAGTTGTGGATTGTGTGGATAAGGGACAGTCACAGCTGAGACATAAACAGTCTTCATTTCTGTCGGAGCACATTAAACATCCGCACGCACAATCTGGCTCCTTCAACCCAATAGTTAAGGAATGCCACATTCTGTAAGTATCTAGCTGGAGGAGCATGATGATCGAAGATGATGTTGTTGATGATGTTCTGTGAAGTGATGCCATTATTTTGGATGTCAACAGTCGTGTTTTTCTTTTTCTTTTTGCTCGACGAATGAAAATACAAGTGTGTGTGTGTGTGTGTGTGTGTGTGTGTGTGTGTGTGTGTGTGTGTGTGTCTGGGGGGGGTGGGTGTGTTCGTTTCTGTGTGTGTGTGTGTGTGTGTGTGTGTGTGTGTGTGTGTGTGTGTGTGTGTGTGTGTGTGTGTGTGTGTGTGTGTGTGTGTGCGTATGTGCGTGTGCGTGTGCGTGTGCGTGTGTGTGTGTGTGTGTGTGTGCGTGTGTGTGTATGCGTGCGTGCGTGTATGTGTGCGTGCGTGCGTGCGTGCGTGCGTGTGTGTGTGTGTGTGTGTGTGTGTGTGTGTGTGTGTGTGTGTGTGTGTGAGGGAGAGAGAGAGAGAGACACACACACACACACACACACACACACACACACGCATGCACCCACCCACGCACGCACGCACGCACAGACCCACACACACACACACACACACACACACACACACACACACACACACACACACACACACACTCCTCTCAGAGTGAGTTAATTTCCAGTATTTCTTAACAGCTCCAGGAACTACTTGGTGGGCCTTGCATGATGCTTTGTGTCTACAGAAGGTGCATAGGCTACTCAGAGCAGTGAAACGGCACACATCCCACCTCCATGTGAATACACACTGTGTTGTGTGTATCCGGGCATGGCTGACGTCAGGCCTCCTGGAGTCTGTGTGTTTTCTCCCCCTCGCTATTTGGCTTGGCCACAGTGGTGTGGTGGTGTGCAAGCACTCAGCAGTCACATTGTCACACACGCACGCACGCACGCACGCACGCACGCACGCACGCACACACACACACACACACACACAGATGGCCAATCGTAAAATGAGTCCAAACTGATTTATGTTTGCTTACTTCTTTATCACCCGTCACATAACTTACTGCCCAAAGCCACTCTCTCTTTCTGTCTTCTTTCTCCAACTTTCTTAATTGTAAATTAATCCCAATCTTTCGCTCGTTTTTCTCTCTTCATGTCTGTTAACCCACTGTTATGTGTGGAATTTTGCATTGCTGGCAGCAGATATCAAGTTCACAGTGCGTCACTTTGTGCCGCGCTGCGAGCTTGTAGATCTGCTATTTTTTTTTAACATTTTAGAAAAATCGTGAAAGTGTGAGAACTCCTGATTTAGAAGGCATTTGTAGAATCTGCCTCAGGTCTTAATGGGTTGATGTCAGTAGGTTGCCACCTCATAGCTCTTCTTCGGCCTCTCTGAGGCAGGAGATAATTGAGAAGAGATGGACAGCAATGCATGCCCATTATTATCTCCACTCTCAGCTGGAGAGAAAGGTGGGAATGATCTACAGTGCCCCTGTTGGTCAGAGTATGTAAGAGCAGCCTAGTGGTTTCCACTGCCACCAGTCCACATCTCCATAACTCTCTCTTCCCAGACATTAACGAGCCCCCCTCGCCGCAATCCGTGCTGTTTACTCCGCAGCCGTTATGCAAACAAATTGCGTAATGTGTTTATCAAAAAAGCTCTGAATTCCAAGAGCGGATATAAAAGTTTGCATTGCGTATAAATAATGGTGTTTGCAGGTATCTAAATTGGGCTTGTTGTCAGTCCCCTCAGCAACCCTTCACCCCCCTGTTCATTTGTGAGAAGTTGAGAAAAGTCTTATGTCTGGCCGTAACTGGCCGACGAACAGCAGCTGCTGCATCTCAGTTTATTTTGCTTGAAAGATTATTGATGGTGATCGCTGAAGTCTTCGCAATGCTATTTAGAGCTCTGGTGAGCCCGGGGACCCGTGGAGCCCCAGTGCTTCTTTAATGATCAGCTGGTCGGGAGAAGAAAAGGGGTGGGCTGCCAGCCTGCCAGCCCGACCACATGGGCTACACCCCTGCATGCCCGTCCACCACCCTGGCCACAGCACTCCGACACAAAAATCTGCTTGAAGTTAATGGTTTATAACTGTGTGTGTGTGTGTGTGTGTGTGTGTGTGTGTGTGTGTGTGTGTGTGTGTGTGTGTGTGTGTGTGTGTGTGTGTGTGTGTGTGTGTGTGTGTGTGTTTGTTTCCATCCTCCCTTGTGGTCCATCTCTTGGGGTCCTGAAGCTTAGTTTGCCGCTCGTCAAGCAGTGAAGCACAGAACACAGTAAAATCCTCAGTGTTGGTTTTACTCTTCAGAGTGTAAAAATGAACCCTTGTGGGTCAATTTCACTGTGCAGTTGTGTCTGTCAGACTGTGGCCTTGCGGTGGTGTGGCTGACCGTTGGCATATGGTGGATAGTTAGTTCCTTTCCTATATTAGGGAGCAGTGTTTGGACCCCCCCACCCCAGACACACACACACACACACACACACACACACACACACACACACACACACACACACACACACACACACACACACACACACACACACACACACACACACACACACACACACACACACACACACACACACAGCTCCTCCCCCTCCCTTCTCCTCAAGTCGGTCAGATGGCCAGTGGTGGAAAGTAGTGGTGGAGAGTACAGGTACTCACGTGCTGTACAATTTACTAAGTACTTTTACTTTACTTTAGTATTTCAAATTTTCAATACTTTACTACTACTACTTCTACTCCACTACATGTCAGAGGCAAATATTGTACTTTTTACTTCACTACAATTATTTGACAGCTTTAGTATAGTTAGGCTACTTTGCAGATTTAGATTATCATAACAAAACATACGTACATTTTTATTTTATTTTATACTTCGGCTATTCAAATATAGCTGATCTACAAGCTCACGGCGCTTCGCATTGCAACACGTTGTGAACTTGTAGATCTGCTGTTTGTCCAATTTTGAAAAATCTATATATTTTCACGCAAATGCATTTGTATTTTTGCTCAAATAAGAGTTTGAATACTGGGTCTTTTCTTGTAACAGAGTATTTTGTGATACTTTTAAATAATCCGTGTACTTCTTCCAACGCTGCAGATGGCCCGCTGTGTATGCCCTATAATGATTTGTCAGGAATCTATGCCAGTACAGTGGGTTATTAATACAGTCAGCTCCCTTCGTCCTCTCACACCTGTGTCTCCTTCTCTCATTTACACCTGCCCAGCCATATACTGACTGACACAAAACATATTGCACACACGCGCACGCACGCACGCACGCACGCACGCACGCACGCACGCACGCACGCACACACGCACACACACAAAAGCATATTGCGCACGGCCCCTTGGCCTGGCTTGCAGGGCCTGTGTGTTGTATGGTGTACTCCCCTATGTGTCTCTATCTCTCACAGATATCCTATAGGCGTCGGCCAACTTGGGGTTCCTCATTAGGTGCATTGGGAGCACCTGGCTAGTGCTCCCTGGAGCCCTATAAAATAGTGGCTGCCAGCCATTCTAGCTATCCCTCACCAGATGACAACACCCTTTTGTTTCTTTGCCTTATGATTGAGTTTACACACTTTACAACACCCCACACTACATTGAACACACATCCATACATTGCTGACACTACTGATTACTGAATTACACACCTCATACCTTTTTAAAGTATTATTTAAGTTCATTTTGTAAATAAACCACTGGTACTTTTAAACACTGCCATTGTGTCTCCTCAATTTGTCATGGCCCACGGGCCGGGTTGTGACACATGCTTCTCTGTGTTTACTGTCAACTTCTCCCTATCTTATGCTATCCCTGATCTCTCCGTCAGTGCCATTTATCTGTTTATTGGTTGGCTTCACTTAAAGCCCCATGAGAAAAAAAAGAGTATCAAAAGCAGAGCAGAGAGATATCCTATTTCTCACCTAAAATGTTATCAGGAGCTATTTCTGGTTTTATTTTAGGTTAAAATATAGATAGTTTACAGACAAACTGCCATTGTAGCCTACTTCACTCCGTTTCTGGTGGTTCTAAACGTGTCAGTTTGTCTGTAAACTAATAAACTATATCTAGATTTCACCTACAACCTGATATACAGTAGCTTCTGATAACATTTATTTTATTTACCCAATTTATTTTACATTTGCAACAGCTACGGTTGCTGCTCCCCTACAGTATGCATTTCAAAAAAATAATTTACAAACACATCTGTCATACCATTGGTCGTCACTAACCCATCTGCATAAACATGGAAAATGTTATCTTTCGCTTGTCGCACCGTAGTCACAAAATCTCTGCGTCGCTCTGTGTGGCTCATTGTAGCCAATACCCACTGGAAATGAATGGCTGTCGATTGCTTTGTCGCTCGTTGACAGTTTTGGTGTGAGCGCCTGTTGCATGTTGTACGAGCTCAACGTTTGAAAATCTGCTTCTTCTTCTTTTTTTCGATCCGTACCCTCTGGCAGAGATCGTGGCGGATCAGGGAGAGGAGGGACAGCGCGCCAACGTCACCGTGACCATGACGGTGCTGCCGGGGCTGGCAGCGGCGGAGGGCGGAGGTCACAGCAGGGGGCCCCCAGACACCAACAAGGCCCCGCTGCACACCAAGCTCATCAGGAAGGACCAGATCAGGAAGGGCCAGAGCTACAAGGTGGAGTCGGTGTTCGGAGGAGTCACGGACATGCATAATTTCTCCCTGGAGAACAAGAGGGAGGCAGAGTATGTAAGTTGCACACACACACACACACACACACACACACACACACACACACACACACACACGCACACACACAGACGCACACACGCATGCACACACGCACGGACACACGGACACACGGACACATTATGAATTAATTGTACAGTATATACAGTATAAAACAAGGTTTATTATTAACCATTTTAACCCTGACGTCCCTAAATAAAATAGCAGAAAACGCTGTCAGTATTGTGAGCTTGTAGATTGACTATTTTTGCCAAATAGGTTTGGGGGGAAAAAACTAGCCAAGGATAGACCCCTGGGGGACCACGGTCAACAAAGTGCATACTGTAGGGTTAAACAGGGAAGCTATTCTTCTATGGCCTTTGCTATTCACCGTACAACAAACTATAATAGGGCTTATGTGGTTAAGTCTTAATATGTCAACAAAGAGCTTGCCCTTTAAGAAAATACTGTACTTATCCCCACCAGGCTAGAACGGCCGAGGGTGAGGGATTATGTTTTCACACAAATGCCATATATCATGAATGCAACATCCAATCATACCCAAATGTGAATTGCATGTTCAGGGGCCTCTGTATAGAGCGCACCGGCAAAACCGCTTTCACTTTTACCAGTTTCACCGTCTGATAAGATAAGGCCTTTATTGATCCCACTGGGAACATTAAGGTGCCAAAGACAGTACAGCAGATTACAGGGCAAGGACAAAAGTACAGTAGAGATACAGCATGATGGAGAGACATCACAGTCAAGGCAACACCATCAGTAAGGGGGCAAAAATAAATGAATATATTATACAAATATATGGATAAATAAGAACTACAAGCGTGACATGTGATGAAGTATATAGGGCTTAAATGGTTAAAGTAGTTCCAAGGTCTCATGCATACATAATATGTGTCAGGGTGTTGTGATGTCAGGATGTGCGGTTGAGTGTGCTGTACCTGTGTTGTTGACGGGCTGCTGGTGTGTGTTGTTGACAGGGGCCGTGCCGGAGGGAGATGGAGAGCATCCTGAACAGTCTTAAAATCACCAACGTGCTCAACCCACGAGGCTTCCGCATACCCAACTGCGACAAGAAGGGTTTCTATAAGAAAAAACAGGTAAAGCACTCCCCCTGTCGCGCTGTCTCTCATCGGAAACACATGCACGTGTAGGCGAACACACACACACACACACACACACACACACACACACACACACACACACACACACACACACACACACACACACACACACACACACATTTAGACACACCCTGCATCACACACAGCATAAGTATGTACTCATCTACAAACATGCAAATAAGCCACCATGCGCACGCAC
This sequence comes from Gymnoscopelus microlampas, assembly GCF_963454915.1. Lineage (NCBI taxonomy): Eukaryota > Metazoa > Chordata > Actinopteri > Myctophiformes > Myctophidae > Gymnoscopelus > Gymnoscopelus microlampas. Next base: position 30,874,912 of record NC_139946.1, read on the forward strand.
ACATGCTCGAACAATTCCAAAGAACTTAAGAACACCTAAGCCAACTACAGTTGCCCACCCACCCGCGCATGGGCACGCAGTCGCACACACACCAAACCCCCCCCTGCCCCTGCGGCCCGCGTTGTCCTGACGACGACGTCAACACTATATTATCAGCATGGCTAATAAGCATGTATTACCCCGCTAAGTGCACTGCGGCCGTCTGACTCACTCCTCTCAGGAAGTGTAGTCGGTCAGGTGTGTTTGTGGATGTGTGGGACGGAGTACCTTGTGTGTGTGTGTGTGTGTGTGTGTGTGTGTGTGTGTGTGTGTGTGTGTGTGTGTGTGTGTGTGTGTGTGTGTGTTGGGGGGGGCAGTGAGTAATGTAGTGGAGGCAGTGGTGTAAATGTACTGAAGTACTGTACTTAAGTACATTTTTTAGGTATTTCTACTCAGTATTTATTATTTTCAATACCTTTACTTCTACCCTCAAAATCCGTTGCGATGCGACACATGAGCTTGTAAATCGTCTATTTTCAAAATATTGGTTATACATTTTGAATTGAAATGGGACATTATGCACAATGAGTACTTTTACTTTTGATATATTTTGATGCCGATACTTTTGTACTTACTTTTGTACTCAAGTAAATGAATACGGGACTTCTACTTGTAACAGAGTATATCTATACATTGCAGTATTGATACTTTTACTCAAGTAAAACATGTGAGTACTTCCACCACTGACTGCAGGAATGCGGTTTTTGGTGTGTGTGTGTGTGTGTGTGTGTGTGTGTGTGTGTGTGTGTGTGTGTGTGTACGTGTGTGTGGGGCAGTGTGGCAGTGTGGATGTGGCACGTGCAAACCGTTTGATGGCGGCAGCGCTGAAGATGTGGCGCGGGTGTACAGTAGGTGCGACGTTCCGGCTCAGAGAGGCAAAGAAAACACACAGTCGTTGAGTTTTTCTTGTCTGCGGTGCAGAGACTCGGCCACCCGTAGCGTGGCCGGCTCACTTGTGAGACGGAGGAAGAAACTGAAGAGGATGTTGAGGTAACACCCCATGCCCCCCTCCGTGACACAGAAAATGATCTGCCGACTTGAGAGAAAAGGGATTTGAATTTGAGGGGGGGGGGGGGGGGGCTGGCGTGTGGTGGCGTGATTGAGATGCAGACCGTGTCAGATAAATGACCCCCCGCCCCCCCCCCCCCCCCCCCCACCGGTTCCACTTCCTGCTGCTGGCAGCCTTATCGCAGGGATTCCCAAGAGTTCAGGCTCCTTCTGAGAAATATATGAGTCACCACCCAAATCAACCCCCCCCCCCCACCCGACACCCCTCTAGCACCATGAGTCACCTAACCCTACCATACCACACACACACACACACACACACACACACACACACACACACACACACACACACACACACACACACACACACACACACGTTGGCGACTTTTTTGATTGCCATTTCAACCTTCTTTTTTTTTGTGCCATTCTTTACCCTCACCCTAAAGAAAATAGGATGTCTACATTACATTACATTACAGTCATTTAGCAGACGCTTTTATCCAAAGCGACTTACAATAAGTGCATTCAACATAGGTAGGGAACGAAACTACTAATCACCAGAAGTCTTAAGTGTATTTCCTGCAAAAACAAGCAACCAAGAGTATACCTAGCGCTAAGGTAAAAGTGCTATATATCAGCTACCTACTTTCTTAAACAGATGAGACAAAATAGCAAAATCAAAGCTATTATTAATCAAAGCTAAGCTGTCTACTCTACAAGCTCTCAACGTGACGTGCAGTGACTCGTTGAGAGCTTTCAGATTGTCTATTTTTGGTGCATGACACCGGTGCACAACTAGTCTAAATCAGGCATAACTCCAACCGTAACCTCTAAACCCAATGTCTAAATGCCTAATCCTAACCCTAACCCCAACCTCAATCGTTTCCTAATTATAAGCATAACACTACACATCCTTTTTAACCATGGAACAACAATTTCTCTTGCGAGGACCAGGAAACCTGTCCTCATCTATTTCTCAAATTCTACTATACTTATGGGGACATTTGGCCCTCACAAGTATAGTGATACAAGTACACACACACACACACACACACACACACACACACACACACACACACACACACACACACACACACACACACACACACACACACACACACACACACACACACACACACACAACCTTCTTCTGAGATTCACCCCCTTGTCTCTCTACTCTTCAAAGACAGTTGTTGGTGTTCGTAAAGCTACACCGGAAAGTTGGATTTGACCATCAAGCCATGTGAGGAGTATGGATGTGTGTGTGTGTGTGTGTGTGTGTGTGTGTGTGTGCGTGTGTGTGTGTGTGTGTGTGTGTGCGTGTGCGTGTGCGTGTGCGTGCGTGTGTGTGTGTGTGTGTGCGCACGTTGTGTTAAATCCATCCAGGAGGATGTGCCTTCACGGTGCGTTCCTGAGATTTAGGACCGGAAGCACGGCGAAGAGGAGGCCGTGTGAACCGTCTAGGGTGACAATACTGTGAAAAGAGGCGAGGAGGAGGAGGGGCCGTAGATGGGATGGGGGTGGGGGCACTGTGTGTGTGTGTGTGTGTGTGTGTGTGTGTGTGTGTGTGTGTGTGTGTGTGTGTGTGCAGAGGAGGGCGTATTCCAAAGGGGAGCATAGTCACACATGATATGCAAGCCATCTCGCATTCTCCAGGGTCGCCTGGATGAGGAATTAAAAGTATGTGTGTGTGTGTGTGTGTGTGTGTGTGTGTGTGTGTGTGTGTGTGTGTGTGTGTGTGTGTGTGTGTGTGTGTGTGTGTGTGTGTGTGTGTGTGTGTGTGTGTGTGTGTGTGTGTGTGTGTTTCTGTCTGTAATGCGTATGCTGTGTGTTATGTTGTGCACAGGAAGACACTGAGCAGCAGGGAAAGCCGTGTACCTGAGAAGGGCCACAGCAGAGCCTAATGTGCAGTTATATGCAGTTATATATGTGCGCCAACACAGTCAATGTTAAAGGAGTAGTTCACCCAAACAATCGGTCGGTCTTCAAATTATTGGCTTAGGAATGTGACAAAAACTAAAAGGTCCCCATGAATTCAAGGCTTTCATGGGGTGTGTAATTGACAGATAATAAGTATTTTTTTGGGTGAACTACTCCTTTAAGGTAGCTCACCACCGCACCGACGTCGGTGGTGGTAAGTGTTGGAAAGCGTTCGGTTGCCTAAAATCTGCTGTTGAATGGGCGGTGGGTACACTGTCGCGTCGGGTCGCAAGTTGTACTTGTAGGACCGATAGCAGCGGGCTTGTTGTTGAAAAAGACGTCAAGCCATAGGCTATTTTTTGTGCGTCTGTCGGTGTCGGTGTCGGCATTAAGCAACTTTTTTTCACACCTTCAAACAGACTGATCTCCCGACTTCATTCGACTGCCAGTCTGTAGTAATCTGTTGTAGTCTGTTTGGTGGAGAGCTACCTTTAGTTTAACTAGAGTGACCCACTCTCAGAGTTAAACTAACACTGAGGATTTGAATGCCATGACCGCTTGGATTCTCTCTCTCTGTCTCTTTCTCTCTGTACATCTTCAGCCAAGCTCACTATGCGTCCCAGCGTGTTTAGAGTTTATAGATCGGCTATTTTTGGTGTGCGACACAAGCCTACAACTAAGTGTAAATCGCACTTTCAAAGTGAGATTAGTTTTGATGTACATGCGACACGATGCGCAACCAAGTATAAATCAGGCATTAGTCTCCATGTGTATTCGAGCCCCCCCGTCCCCCCCGTCCCCCCCACCTCCCCCTCCCTTGCTACAGGTTTACCACACTCATTTCTTCCTCTTCCATTTGGTCCTCTCTATCATTCCGTTTCTGCTCTTCCGCCCCAACGTTGGCCCGGAGCCTCCCTCCGCTTGGCCCGAGAATCGCCCTCGTGCCCGTCTGCGCGAGTTTGTGAATGGGAAGGTTTCTCTCTGGGATTTCATAGATGTGTGTGTGTGTGTGTGTGTGTGTGTGTGTGTGTGTGTGTGTGTGTGTGTGTGTGTGTGTGTGTGTGTGTGTGTGTGTGTGTGTGTGTGTGTGTGTGTGTGTGAGACAAGAAGGGGAGAGTGTGTGGATGGCAGGGGTGGGGGGGTGGGGGTGTTAAGGATGCGATCAAGGAGGCTGTGTCCTCTTGTCCCTCCCTTCTGCCCTCCCTCCTTTCTCCCCTCCTTCTTCCCTCTGTCCTTACCCTAGCAGTGCCAGCGGCCAATAAGGGTTGACTCACTGAGCAGGTCTCAGAAGACTGTGGGAGTACATATACTGACCACAATGGCTTTATAATAACTGACCAACCCTCAGAGACCCAGACAGTTATTTTCACCCTGTCTCCAGATCCCTCCTCCTTCTGTCTCTCTCTCTCTCTCTCTCTCTCTCTCTCTCTCTCTCTCTCTCTCTCTCTCTCTCTCTCTCTCTCTCTCTCTCTCTCTCTCCTTCTGTCTCTCTCTCTCTCTCTCTCTCTCTCTCTCTCTCTCTCTCTCTCCTCCCCCTGGCTTTCTCATTCATTTCTCCTTGGGGGCAGGGTTGTGGAATGGCGTTAAGTCGTTTCTTAGGCGCGTTGCGTAATGCATCCCACTTGAAGTATCTCGCTTTGTCTTTCATCATCTCTCATCTCTCTCCACGGCCTGTTTAAGATCCACACA
>NC_139946.1:30887067-30899567 GCF_963454915.1 Gymnoscopelus microlampas
AACGGACAAAAAACTAACAAAAAAAAATTAAGAATTACAACCAAGCTCTTGGTGCTATATCCCATTCTATTCGAAGACTTGATGTAGGGGGTTGGAACATAAAATTATGTTTAAGCTATTCCCTTCCCCCCATGATATTTGTAAGCGTGTCTTTTTATATATAAATATATATAAAATTATTGTTATTATTATTATTATTATTATTTCCTGGCCAGCTACGTGTCTGACTAGACATCATGTACAGTACTTAAAGTGAAAATAAAGTTATTTATCTAAGAAAGAATTATAAGCTGATCGAAACTATGTTTTGTTTTGTATTATTATGAAACAATTCAGTGACTCACCGATTGCACAATAAAGTCTATGATTCAACGTATTTTGGGGGAATATAATCACTAATGAATGTTTGTTTTTTCTTTCTTTTCTTTTAATGAAAACTATTTTACTGCTGTTTCTCAGCAGGGTCATTTTGTAAGCTCCGCGCCCCCCGCGGGTGAGTCGAGTACCCCGGAAGGGATGGAGGGAGGGTTAGGGGGTGGGGGATGATTCTCTATGTCAGTCAGACACTCAGGTCTCTGGTCATGTTGAGTTCATTGGCTGTGTAGGAGCCACTAAACCTCTCACCTCTCAGTTAAGTCCCTTCTCCCCATGCACACCCTGCCATCCAAGTCTCAGTCCTGTCGTGCAGAGCCAGGGTCACCTCTGTATGTCACTTTTTATTTTTCTTGCCCCCCCCCCCCCCCCCCCCCCCCCCCCCACCCCCCACTGGTCACATTAAGAATTTTTCTCTGTTCACGGGTAAATGTACTTTATTTTTCATTTCATTTTGTGTTTTATCCTTTTAAAAGAGTTTTTGATTTTAAGCTTGTCATGTTACTAAACTAGAAATCACACAGCTATTATTTTCTTTGAGAAAGAAAAGTTTTTTTTTGTTCTATAATATTGTATTTAATGTTTTTTTAAATAAAAAATGAACACTATTTTAAGTTATTGTCCTAGTTGTCATTTGTGTCAACCTTCTACATTTTCACATTAGTTAAAAAACGCCTAAATGTTCAAAGCAAGACTCATCGATAGGCAATAAAAGATAATCTCCAAATTCCTCTTTCATAATGAAGTGGTTTAGGCATATTGGTAATTAGAACGGGGATCAGTCTGGCACAAGTCCTTGAATGCAATCAGGCTCCCCTCAGTCTTGGAATGTGGCAAAGAGGATAAAGCAAAGGTCCAATTTGTAAAGAATAAAAATAAATCTGGTGGTGCCAGGCAGGCTGGCAGTGGGCACGAGAGGTTGAGGCGAATTCCTGTGCCCGACCAAAGCAAACAGGGAGCGGGTCAAAAGGCAGCATAGCACAGGGCCAGCCAGAGCCATGTCCTGGCGAACTGTCTAAAGTTAGACAACACCCCCCACTCACACACATACACACACACTTTAGATCACCGTGATAACACTGCATGCATGAATGCTTGCACACAAACACACACTGAATATAGAAATGAGCTCCTCGGGCAATATCCACACAGAGACAGGATAGGACAGCTTCAAGTGTGTTTGTGTATGTGTGAATGAGAGCGTGCCTCTGTGTGTGTATGTGTGTGTGTGTGTGTGTGTGTGTGTGTGTGTGTGTGTGTGTGTGTGTTCTGATTGCACAATCATACACTTGAAGTGAAGTTACGTGTTATGTTTTGTTTTCTATGATTGATTTATCTCAGCCACAGCACGCACACACACACACACACACACGCGCGCGCACACACACACACACACACACACACACGCACACTGTATATGCCTGGGGCACAAGAGCACATAACTGAGGTTAAAGTTTTTATTAAATATAGCACTTTTTGTTTTTATACATTACATCTCAATTACAAAATGCGTATACAGTCACACGAGTGAGCATACAGCAAAATCCTCAGTGCTCATTCAACTCCCGAGAGTGTAAAAATGGACCTGGATTTTGCTGTGCAGTTAGTCACTTTGGAATAGACTCACATAAACAATTCTCTCTCCAACAGCAGCATGTAGACAGAGCAGAACACCCCCCCCCCTCCCTCCCTCCCTCCCCCCCAATAATACGCCACACGTCACAGTTCACAGTGGAACGCCAGAGACAAGCTCATCTCTTTGTGTTCCCAGTTGGAGAGATCAGCGCCGCAAAAGTGAAACAGCAACAAAGTCCTTTGACAGACACGTGGAACAGAACCGACAGTGGAGACACAAACATCGGAGGTAGGTTTAAGGTAGACCCGTGTGTGAGAGACAGGCGGCGCCGCTGGGAGGCCGCCCGTCAGCATATGCCGAGTCCCATTGGACCATGGGAGTCGTGTCAGATGTAGTAGATGATTCCCAAACTGAGAGCTTTGCATTTACTGGCATTTAGCTGAGTTGTATCATGTATCATGTATCATGTATCATGTCAGGGATACCAACCAATAACAAACAATAACATTTAGAAATCCTTCTAAATGACGATTTGGTCACCCAGTGCTTTTGTTGCTTGGATTCTGTGACGAACCAAGCCGCCAAGCTGACCCTATATACACTTTATGTACAAATACAAATAATAATATTATTAATAATAACAATAAGGTAAACTGAATATAAATACAAATGTCATAATACAATCAGAAAATAAATAAGGCGTAAGAGTTATGCATAATAGATGCATATAAAATACAATACAAAACAATAAAATAAAAATAGATTTTTGTCTACTCTTTGGTGGGTGGGGGTGGGATGGGGACAACAGTCCCCCACAATGACAGTGTACCTGAATCAAACACCACCATGGATGGAAATAAGAACAATCAAATAAAAATAAATAAATAATAGCTATAAAAAATAAAGAGTGAAAGAAAAATCAGTGGCTTTTCGTCCTTTGATGCGCTCTGGCTGGCTGGACTTTTTAAGGGCACTCTGTGTCTCCTGGGAGGTCTGCGGAACCCAGAATCCGCTTGCCGTTCCAAGGGGAAACGCACCAGCATCGACCCCTCTGTCCATCCAGAGAAGACTCACACTGGAGGGAGGGAGGGAGAGAGAGAGAGAGGTTTGTTATCATATCCCAGTTCCTGTTCATATATGACCCTGGCACGTACATCAGTGGTGGACAGTAACACAGTACTTGAGTACTGTACTTAAGTAAAATAATCTAGCATCTATACATAACTTGCGTATTTGTACTTTTTGGATACTTTTTTTGGGTGACTTTCACCCCACTACATTTCAAAGACAAATATTGTGACTCCAATGCATTTCTAGGAAGGGAAAAAGTATGTTATGAAATATAGTATAGTGTATAGTATAGTATAGTGAAAGTAGCAGATTGCTTTTAATGTGTTATTTATTTTAAATACAGCAATGCATTGATATTAAAAAGGTTGAGTAATATTTGACCAGGTTGTATCTACACTCTGACTCAAGTGCTGGAGTTGAGTACATTGTCCACCACTGATGTACACACACATACACGTGCGTGTGCGTGTGTGTGCTCGTGTGTGTGTGTGTGTGTGTGTGTGTGTGTGTGTGTGTGTGCAGGAGCCGTGGGAGTGTGGCAGTAGGGCGAGCCGGGCAAGAGTGCATGCACACGTGTACAGTCATGCCGCAGCCATGGGAATGACATCACAGTCCAGCTAGCTCAGTATACTCTGAGGTGTAAACACAGAGCTGAACAAATCCCTGCCTCACACACACACACACACACACACACACACACACACACACACACACACACACACACACACACACACACACACACACACACACACACACTGATATTCTGTGGTTGACACAATCTAGGCCACATAAACACACAACTAGGTGAGATTCTTTCACTCTGACTGGAGTAAAGAATCCATCCAAAAAGGCCAAAACACACACGCACGCACACACACACACACACACACACACACACACACACACACACACACACACACACACACACACACACACACACACACACACACACACACACACGCACGCACAAACATCCAGAGATATACATATTTACATGGGGTGCCTACCTGCTTGGCTTTGTATAGCCCGTGTTTGTCACAGTTTGGGAGGTAGAATCTAGTCATCTTGTCTCCTAATTTCTGCTGTGATTTTGCAATCTTCTCCAAGGCTATCTGCAGCTCAATGTGGCAGGGTCCCTGGAGAGAGAGAGAGAAAGAGGGAGGGAGGGAGGGAGGGAGGGAGAGAGAGAGGGTTAGATGAGCTGAACACCATCTTGACCCCTGTCAACATACAGAAGCATCACATGACATGAGCCCCGTAGGAAGACTCAAAGACCTTTGGTTACAGTGCAGTAGGCATCATTTTGTCACTGACACCAACCATTTGGACTACTATCCAAAGCCATTTGAAAATTGTGACACATACACATACAGTATATGCATACACACGTGTGGAATTACACTCAGACATACACACACACTAGCTATTTCAAAAGGAATATGAGCTCCCCCTTGTGGTACATTAGTCACTCACTCTCCAAAAACCTCTCGCAAAAGTTGTCATAACATTACACAGCAAGCGGTTCTAATATGACTTTGCGTTTTTTACCTGCTCGACCAGTTTCTTGCGGATGGCGACGAGCTTCGCTTTCATGCTCTCCTGCGCGTTCTCGGCGGCCCTCGGGTCGTAGGGCTTGCTGACACTGTGGCTGCTGGGGAGGTAGAGGCTGGAGCCCGGGTCCGAGACGGTGGCTGCGTTCTCCATCTCAGGCTGATCTGGCTCTCCCTGGTCTGGAGAAGGAGAGCGGGCATGAATGGATTTTTAGTCTCGCTTGACTATGTTAAATGAACGCCGTTTTATAACGTATGATTTCATTAGATTGTGCTGCTGAATGAAGAAAAACAAGAAAACGAGTTCGCCCATGCAATTGGCTTTTATGACCTAACGGTCATTCTAAAAGCCAATTGCATAGGCCAACTCGTAGCCGTAGGTAACCGGAAAGCTCGCCCCAAAACACGCTCGCCCCCATTTTTTTTCGCGGACCGCTTGCCCCCAGCGGTTCTTGTATTTGTTTTACTGAGGATAAGGTTAGAAATAAGTTTAGGGTTAGGCATAGTTTTACTGGGGTTTTGTTTAGGAATAAGGTTAGGTTTAGGCATAGTTTACTGAGGTTACGTTCAGGAATAAGGTTAGGTTTATGCATAGTCTACTGAGGTTACGTTTAGGAATAAGTTTAGGTTTAGGCATAGTTTAGTTTACTGAGGTTACGTTTAGGAATACCAGGTGGCGACTGTTCCGAGGCCGCCGGATTTTCCCCGGGGCGACCGTGTTTTGGGGCGAGCGTTTTAAGGGAGATACACTTAAATATTAGTTCGCATGGACTTCAGAATTCGGCGTACCTTGGCTTTGGGGTTCGGGGTTCCGTTCGGACTCCGTGGCGGTGGCTGTGCACACAGCCTGTCCCCTGGTGAGGGCGTGCAGCGGCCGGGGATCGCCGGGTCTCGGCGTGCACCTCAGCCCGGAGCCGCACGGTGCCGTGTAGATCCCGCACAGCTCTCCAGCCTTCAGGGCGCAGGCGAGGCAACACCCGCAGCCCGGCTCCCGCAGCACCTCGGCACATCCAGGCGCAACTGCCGGACATTCGTTCATCTTCTCGGGTGTGCACGGGGCGCAGCGGATCGGCTCTGGCCCCCCGGCCGGTACCGGGGACCCCAGCGACACCGCGGCCAGCACGGAGCACACGGCTGCCACTAGCACCACGACGTGATTTAAATATAATCCACTCATCATGGCCAAATGAAGGAACCCGGTTGCTAAATATAGACTTGTCAGATGTAGATCAAGGCAGGGGAAATAGGCTAATATTCAATTGTAAGCCGGATTCCAAAGGTTTTTCTTTTTTTGTTCAGTTGTTGCCTTCTTTGATTTTTTGGGGAAATGTCTAACTGTCCGTTGCGCGCAGCCGTATTTATAGTCGGGTCCTTGTTGTAAATGTTTGACGCATGGATCGACGTTATGAATGATTTCTGAAAAGAAGGTGTAATGATCCGATGGTCTCTGATTGGCCCGCGTTGTGTCCGGCCAGGGAGGCAGCTTATTTGAATACAACACGTAAATCACGTAAATATTTATTTTGGAACAGGCAGTGCCCCCTGCACGTCTTACGAACGAGTGACGACATCCGCGTGTGTTGTTGCGTTGCGAGAACACCACTTCTAATTCCACTGTGTAATTCCACTGTTGTTCTCAAACTTTGACATTTCAAGGACCCCCCTTAACTCTAACAGTATTCCATTTGTATACTTGGGCTTTGTATATACTTGTATACTGTTGGGCATACCATTTGTATATTTGGGCATGCATGTGCCCAAAGTGTACATGCGTGCACTTTGGGCTACTGGTTCTCAAACTTTTTCATGCCAAGGACCCCCAAATTGACCCTAATTAGCCCGCGGACCCCCATTTGAAAAGATATGCCAAGGACCCCCCCATAGGAGATTTTTTACGGCTCTAGCAGTGATTATCAACCATTTTAATTTCAAGGACCCCCAGTTTGACATGCATTATAGGCTCCGGACCCCCATTTAATGGTATTTTTTATCTCTGGGACCCCAATTTATATTGTAAAAATGTTAATCTAACGAGTTACAGACCGATAAGGGTAATTTTGTTCCTATCATTTAGCTGGGGACCCCCTGGAACTCCCCAAGGACCCCCTGGGGGTCCCCGGACCCCACTTTGAGAACCACTGCTTTGCCTACCTCAGAGAGTAAGTAGGCTAGTAGGCTACGGCTCTATTTTAGGTACAGTGTTTATTTAAAAAAAGGTTGGTGCCAATTATAAGTTCAAAGGACAATTCAATCGGTAATCTTTTTTAGTTGACCTCCAAACCAAAATAAAAGCCCATTTTATCCACAGCAAACAAGTGAACATCTATATTCAGGGACAATAATGCTATTCATTAGGGTTTTTGTTTTTGTTTTGTTTTAATTGTTCCTTCACAAACTTTTCTTGGAAACGAGCACAAATTAGCACAGATTACGCACGCACACACACACACACACACACACACACACACACACACACACACACACACACACACACACACACACACACACACACACACACACACAAACACACACTCAATAGAGCTGCTACGTGCTACTGAGAGACAGTCCTGTCCAGCTCTAATTTGACATGGGAAGGCATCCATGCATCCATGCATGATGCATTGCAGATCCAATTCAGAAATAGCTGCGCAAATGGGGGTCACCATTCACCGCCATGTGAGTCACGTCTCTGGGGCGCAGCCAGTGGTGTAAAAAGTACTCAAATTGTTTTTACTTTTTTAAGTAAAAGTGGCAATGCTGCGATATAGAAATGCTAGTAGGCTACAAAAGTCCGGAATTCAAAATGTACTTGAGTAAAAGTACAAAAGTATTGGCATCAAGTTATACTTAAAGTACCAAAAATAAAAGTAGGCTACTCATTATGCAGAATGTCCCATTTAACACGTTTTAAGTAGGCGGCTACAGTAGCCTACTTGATTAAATGCATACTTAGTTACTTTACACCACGGGTATGTGTCTCTCTCGCATTTTCTACTGAAACCCACTTTTGGCTCAGTAGGCTACCAAGTCCTGTTGTAATTACCCGTTTCCTGGGGTAATAATAGACGTAAGCTTGAGCTCGGGGCTCCGCTGACACTGTGATACACACACATAGATATAGGCTAGGCCTACTGTGACAAATGTGCCTTTGCATTATATTTATTGTAGGCTAGTGTCACTGATGAGCATGCCCTCATCGCATGGAATAACGATTCGTCCAGTTCAGGGCCAGGGGTAGGCCTGTCACAATTATTACATAATCGTCTAATCGCAGTCATTTTTGCATAATCGTCACAATAAAATTGTTTCCATGATGAAAATACATTTTCAAACAAGAAAAAGCAGAAATAGCATATCTATAAGCTTGTAGGTCAGTGAGCCTATACAAATTATATAAAATTATTAAATATGTCAGTAATGTCATCCTTCATATATTCCAGCCATAGTTCACATAACGGTCGTCTGCCTGCGTAGTCTGCCTGCGTCATGATTATGTCATGTTTCAGGGCTATAATGTAGCCTATATTAAAGTTATTGTCATATCTGCCCTGTGCTATGTTTGATTTTCGAAACCTAAAAGCCAAACAGAAATTTAATTTTAGTTCAGAAGCTCCAGTTTTCAATGACAGAAACACAATGAAATCGTTAATTGCAATTATATGACAATGAATCGTCAATTTAAATCTTAATCGTAATCGACCACAGAAAGAGGCTACACACTTCACTTCAGTCAGTAGCCTATGTGACAGTTAATCCTGCACAGTGATGAAAAAAAAAATGTTTTTCATTGATTAATTGAATACTTTATTAACAGTTTGCAAATAGTAGATAGTAGCCTAGCAGGCATAGGCTACAGTGGTACGATTATACAATGATGCTAAAAAAGATAACACAAAATCCCTATTAGGGCTTGTTTCCATTGTGGTCCTATGATAATCTGATGCAATAACCATAGCCTAAATTGTGTGATTCAGTCCCAGGCCGTGTTCCGTCTTCTACCGCTAGTGTGCCATCAAGTCATTGGCTTCATGCAATTGCTTGACGGTATTGCGTCATCTGTCAGCTATTGTTAACTGTCATTCTCATGTCATGTGACTCGCTACGTAAATAAACGCTATTAGTAACCAGACGTGACTTCAGTGAATTATTCAGGTCTGGTGCCTTTGGATTTAATTTAGGGTGAATTCAATAAGATTACATTTCTATAAGACTATTGCTGTCAGCTACTGATGTGCTTTAGAAGCAAAGATGGAGCATTGATTGCAATGACAATCCATATGATTGCATTTTAAAGTGCGTCTGTGCACTTATATGCAGTACTATATTATTAGTAATAATGTGTACATGTACACATATATATATATATATATATATATATATATATATATATATATATATATATATATATATATATATATATATATATATATATATAGGAGAGCACTAATGTACTTACACACCAAAGAGTGGGAGGTGCAGGTGAAGGCAAGACAGTGTACAAAAAATGTAGACTAAACCTAGTTTAAAGGAAGAATTATTTGTTTCCTTGGCCATCTTATCTCAATGACCCCCACCCCCATGCTTGCCCGATATGGCCAGCTGTGAGGGGAGCAGGCCAGGTGGCCATACACCACGGGACTGTGTACTGTATAGCTCATATAATACAGTTTGTGGGGGAGACAGTCTCACAGATACAGTATGCATCAGGGGCATGGACCTGGGTCGCGTTTTCCCCCCCCCCCCGTTCTGAATCCCCATAGACGTGTTTAATATCGCGTCAAATAAGAACTGTGTTCCAAAAATAAACAAATGACCCCAGCGGTTTTACTCTTATGGATATGAACCATCAACTGAGGGTGAGAAAACGCTAATGTTGGTTCCCACGAATTAGTTACATTTTCGCCAGAAACGGACTGTATCAAATATGTGACTGACTATCATAAACGATACAGAGCCACCTCCCTGACAATATCGCAGAGACAGTTTGTTTATTTTTGGACCACAATTCTTATATGAGACGATTCTAAGATGACCCAATGTTATTCTCCATAGAGAAATTACTTTACGAACCAGGGGATGGACGAGTGACATCAGGACTTCTGTACTCTATTGCATGTGGAAGAGCAAAATGTCCCGGCTGTGACGTGGCTCTGAGCTTTCTTTGCTGTCCGTTTCCAGGGGAAGAAGAGGGAGAAGAGGCAAGCCAAACACAACGGTGTTATCTCAGGTCATGGCCAGACCACAAAAACACATGCACACAGCAAGACCTGTCAGGGCCTGAGAGGGTCGGACCCCTACCACGGCCCCCCTATCATTCCTCCGGGGTTTGTGTATGGGTGGGTGGGAGGGTGATAAGGGCTTCTCTGCCTCTTTCACATGTCATGTGATGAAGATCAAACGGCAGTTGGCATTGAACATCCCCAGGAATGTTTACCTTGGAGGAGAGCACTGGCAAAAAAACATACTTGTTGTCCGCCAAGCTGCTCCTGTTCACACACAAATAAATGTACATAATACACACAGAAATGCTCCGCTGGAACTAACCGTTAAATGGTTAGTTCCAGCGGAGCATTTCTGTGCATGTCCATACATTTTATGGACATCTGAACCCCTTGCCCTTTCGAGGAGGGTACGTAAGGACAAGGGGGAGCTCAGAAAAACAGACTTGTTTGAAAATCACGCCCACGGTAAGAATGCACACCTGCCTGGTCTATACAATGCTATATGGGCTTACGGCCAGAGGCTCAGCAGGGCCTATACGTGCCTCCCCATTCTTCACATCCCCTAAGGAGGGGTTAATTCAGGGCGAGTTTAAATCAAATCAAGTAATCTAATAAGACCATTACTTTGGATTTAGGTTGGCTAAAGGTTGAATTCTTTGATTTAACTGAAGCCAGCGCCTGGGATTTGAGGATCGGGAACGGGGACGGACCACTGAGCCAGTTTGGGCTTTGGCTGCGGGCCGGGCGGTATACGTGCCGGCCTGCGTTGTACTGGGACGCACATCTCACCTGTCTCATGTTTCCTCTGTGTGTCTACTTTAGTCTAGTCTAATGAGATGTTACGTCAACCAAGCCCCCTCAGTGCACAATAGCGGCGTAACAGCCAATTAGCACCCCTCTCCCCGGGGCTGAAATTCAGCGGGTAGGAATGTGACGTGGGCAGGCATGGTGACTCTAATCCCCCAGAAAAGTTGTTCTTTTTTAATTCTACCCTCCTCCTCACAAGATTTCCTTAATCAGGTAAGCCATGTCAGGGCCTATTAAAGAGGCAGCACAGAGTGAAAAACAATGAAATGGAGCTGGGGTCACTCACGGTAAAGGGGCCTTATAAACTGTTGGCCACTTTCAGTTCTTTGACATCTCAGTTGTGGAAGAGGCTTATTTGTTGGAACCTAACATGTTGGTATGTGGTATGATGGCTCACACGTGTGTGTGTGTGTGTGTGTGTGTGTGTGTGTGTGTGTGTGTGTGTGTGTGTGTGTGTGTGTGCGTGCGTGCGTGCGTGCGCGCGTGTGTGTGTGCGTGCACGTCGGAGCAATTGTGCATGTTTGTCAGTGTGATTGTACACTTGTGTGTGGGAAACCCAGGAAATCCAGGCTCCCATGCGCCAGCATCTATTGTGTTTAGTTTCCTCCTCTGTGGGTGTGCGCGTGTGTGCATGTGCACGTGCGTGTGTGTGCATCTGTGTGTGTTTCACTGCAGGGAGGAAGTCAGAGCCAGAGCACTGACTGCACTTGGCAACGTTGATTGGAAACCTGTGAATGGATTGACGGAACTGAGTTGGTCGCATTTGCCAAATGTCCCTGTGCTACTGAGTGGAGTTTTCCATTCAACTGCATTGTTACATCAACAACCCATCCATTCCTAGAACTCACACACACACGCACGCACGCTAGCACGTGCGCGCACGCACGCACGCACGCACGCACGCACGCACACACACACACACGCACACACACACACACACACACACACACACGGTAGAGTATCTGTTATGAATGATTTATATGTAATTCTGAAATGACATTGATGGGAGGTGTGTCTTTGTGTTGCAATGTTTTTGTGTTCGCATTCCCTTACTCTGGGACATTCTGACCTGAACACCGATAATAAACATTTGTTATTGGCAGACTGACAAGACAATCAGAATGAAAAATGTTGAAAATGGGTTAGGCCTACATACATTTGGGCAGGCAAAATGGACGGAACATATAGTCCATCAAGGAATCTAATCTAAATCCATATGTAGGTCTAGGTGTTATCTATTACTGTATATAAGTGTGTGTATATCTATCCATCTATCATGGTAAAAAGTGCAGTAGCTCTTTAACTACTTAAACTAGTGTTTCTCAACAGGGAAAAAAAAAAGCGATAAAGCGATACTACAGAGAAGTTCGGGGGGCGCTGGAAGCAATATTTATTTAGAGGGGGTTGCCAAGGTGATCTGGGGGGGAAGTTTAATACTGTCATGATACTGACATAATACTGTCCATGACATGATACTGACATAATACTGACATGATACTGTCCATGACATGATACTGACATAATACTGACATGATACTGACATGATACTGTCCATGACATGATACTGACATAATACTGACATGATACTGACATGACATGATACTGACATAATACTGACATGATACTGACCATGATACTGACCATAATACTGACCATGATACTGACATACTGACCATGATACTGACCATGATACCGACTATGATACTGACATGATACTGACATGATACTGACCATAATACTGACCATGATACTGACATACTGACCATGATACTATCATGATACTGACCATGATACTGATACTATTTTCTCAGAATGTTCGTCCCCAGAATAGGGTTAAAGCTAAACAGCAAACAACAGAGACTGGGAAGCATGTCCGTCAGCTAGCTGCACTCATCTTGGGCA
>NC_139946.1:30904567-30932067 GCF_963454915.1 Gymnoscopelus microlampas
CCTTCCTGTTCTAGTTTTCTAGTTCACAGTGTACGTCAGCCTGTGAACCCCTCTTTGAACAACAACGCTGGACTCTGGCTGAAATTGACCCAATGTTGTTACAAGCCTCTTACGTTAGCTACTTTGTTATTCTGCACCATTACATAACTTTATGGCCGAGTTTGCTGACCCTCTCTGCGTGAACTAACTTGACCTGCTTTCGTTCCCCCCGCAACCAGTCTGTTTGTGTGTTTTTGTGTGTGCACCCATGTGTGTGTATGTGTGCGCAAGTACTGAACTGTACTGTATATGTTCAAGCATTTGCGTGCTTGTGAGAGCACGCGCGCACGCACACACGCACGCACACGCACGCACGCACACACACACACACACACACACACACACACACACACACACACACACACACACACACACACACACACACACACACACACACACACACACACACACACACACACACACACACACACACACGTCTCTGTTGGCTTTTATTTTGTAATCGTGGTACATCAGCGTCATAGCGGTGTAAACACTTAGTAGAAAATAGTGTCTTAATAAAATTTACATTTGATAATAAACAAAATGACATTCACATAAAATATCTCAATAAATGCATCTTCAACAAAACAAAAGTCAACAATGATGTAATCATTTTTAATATATTTTTGAAAAAAGGATTTTACGGTGTACGGGAATAGTTAGTAATACTTACATGTAACAATTCAAACCCGTATTGTACAGTATGAAAATATCTAATTCACAGGAAAAATATTGTACTTAACCCCTTTTCGGTCCACCATTACCAGCAAGGGTATAAAAATCCTCAATTTTACCTCTTAGAAACTGAAAATATGCATCCGGACCAGAAGCTACAATAGATTTCATAATAGTCATTATTAAGAGTCACCTCAACATATTTCAATACTGTACACTCAAATAAAACTTTCCAAAAGCGACATTTGCCATCATTTGAATTACAAAACTCGTATGCATGTCAACAGCTTCAACAATAAAAATACAAGCATTTGTCATTATAGGCAAAACATGTCAAAAGTTTTCCAAACTTTTCAAAGTTTTCAGAATTTTCAAAAAATAGCATATAGCAGATCTACAAGCTCGCAGTGCATTGTGAGCTTGTAGATCAGTTATTTCGTCTCTGTCGGGTGGAAAGCTCATATGTCCAAAATCCAAAACAGTTACTTTTCAGGATTCAAATTCAAAAGTAGCAAAAGAACTGTAGCAGATCTACAAGTTCAATTGTATATCTGCTGCTTTTGCTACTTTAGTGTGACGCTGTAATATGATCCAGTAGGGAATTCATTTACGAAAAAACACAAAAAGTTAAAATATGGAGATCAGAGGTTTCTGCCCGACAGTCATACGACAAAATCAACGATGACTGCAGCCATGCATTTCAGCCGGGGTTACAGCTAAACACTAAGGTTTGATATGTTCATGAAAATAGGTTGGCACGTTTGAAAAACCAGCTACCTGTTGTCCGGACTGTTGGGGGAAGGGGTTCAGGGGGGGCAAAGAATCCCTGCAGCACAGGCTTCCATCTATCCTGAAAACATCCACAAAAGGAATCCCACTGGCCAGCACGCAAAGCTCATAGAGAAGTCACAGGTCAAAAAAGCACTTTACATTCAATAGGGGCGATACAATTTAAATCATGCACAGGAAATAGATTGACCGAAGTTAAAGGAAGACTTCACCCATTTCCAACCTCATCTTCATATAATTGGTCCGACTCAAAAAGTGCTCAGTATAAGACCATTTCTGTCTACTCACTCTGTGTCTCAGAGGAGGGCTGTGGACAGTTCAGAAACCCTACCAGTGACATCATCGATGGGGGAATCCAAGGCAGCTAATATAAACTGAATGCTTTCTATTCCTGGAAAGTGAGCATGCTGTAATAGAAGCCATTGTTCTTGCGTTAATAAAAATTCAAAGTTTGGAATTGTGTTTGAAAAAAAAAACTGCCTAATGATGATGTCACTGGTAGGCGGGTTTCTGAACTGTCCACAGCCCTCCTATGACACAAAGTGAGTAGAGAACAATTGTACCATTTCATTATGAGCATTAGTTAGGACCAATTATACGAAGATACGTTGAAAATGGGTAAAGTCGTCCCTTACACTCAGAGTGCGATTAGTTTCACTTGACGAAAATGGAGGACTGAAATGTAAAACAAACACACAGTTCTCTACAGAGGTGGGTAGAGTAGCCAAAAACTGTACTCAAGTACAAATATGTTACTTTTACTTTTACATTATAATTTGGCCCAAATGTAAAGGTGTAAAAGTAACATTCTTTCTTCACAAATATACTCCAGTAAAATAAAAAAGCTCAAAACTCGTATATGTACAATTTATTCAAAAAATTACTTTAGTAAATATCTCCATATATAGTATATAAACTCAATTCTACCCACCTCTGCTTCTCTATGACCTCTTGCAAACCTACTCTGAAATTGCAGTCTGATGAGTGGCTGCAAAGGTGCATAATCTTTTTCAATCGAACCCAGTTGTGTTTTCCCCCCGGATGCGTTAAAACTGATTGACCGATAAAACACTGCATGTAAGGGCTTTTAATATCACTGTGTGAAATGTGTGTTCTGTGTACTCAAAACACAAAAAAGTTATAAAAAATATATTTTTGGGGCGAATTAATCTAATGGAAAAAATGAAATAAAATCCTGATGTGAAATGACCGTAAGTTTGTTGACAGTTAGTGTTTGAACCACTTCATGCATGGCTAGCAACCAAAAACAATGCTACAGGTGAGAAATGGCTGTTAGAAACATGGTGTGATTGCCATGAAATAAAAATACATTTGTATTTTACATGAATAAATCCAACACGGAGGTTTGGGCGTTTCTCGATAAACAGCATAGTACTCCCGTCCTTTCACCAAAGCAGCTTTCCATAAAGGGTTTCATAAAAATAGAAGTTATATAACAGAATATTTCAACCATAGAAAATATTTCTTGATAAAGAAGCAGGCAGAAAAGGTTTCATTTACATGTGTCATAAAGAGGGAACCACACTCACACAAACACACAAAATAAATGTTGTAAGTCATGCTTCAGCTGCACAGAGATATAGATATAAGTGTGTGGCTAGTACACAGTATATACTGTAGGCTACATACAACTATCATGTCATAAACATGGGCTTCAGCAGGCTACTGCATGCAGGGGCGGCTTGGGTTTAAAGGTGGTGTAAGTTAAGTTTTCTCTTTCTTTTTTTTTAAAGCTCTACATATTCCGATCATCATTGCTGGCTTTGCTTGCAGTAACAGGGGTCTCTCCAGCTCTTATAGTAAAGTGGTCGAGATACTAATTTTATCCAATCAAGAGAGAGAACTCATGCAGATACAGGATAAACAAGTGAACTGAATTGGAACTGGGGAAACAAAAAATAGCAGACAAAATTGGAACTGGAACACTATAAAACTAAAAGCTGATAAATGGTCTTTGTGAGGTTCTCTCTCCTGATTGGATAAAATTGGTATCCCAACCTGAAAATGTATGTTATGGTTATTAAAGAGCTGGAGAAACAGGGAGACCCCTGTTACACATTATAGCAATGATTACTATCAGAATACAGAGCTATTTAACACTTATTTTAACAAAGAAACATCACTCACACCCCCTTTAAGCCTGACGTATTCTTAGTTGTCGCCCCCAACACGTCGCAGCGTGATGCGTTGTGAGCTTGTACATCGGATATTTTTGGTGTGCGATGCACAACTAAGTATAACTCAGGCTTTATTGCTACACTTTGACTAGGATCAAGGAAGAGTCTGGAAGTCAAGCATCAGTGACAGAACACGTCGACAGAAATGCAGCTGTGGCGTCATGCACTTAAAGACACTGAGTGCGCCTGGCCTGGGCGGACATGCGCTCAGGGAGTCAAGAAGAGTGTCACCTGGACGTGCAGTTATTTGAGGGTTGACACGAAACGGCAGGCGCCGAGAAAGCTGATCGAAGGCAGTGTCCTGTTGTGAAGGCAAGTTGGTATTTCTAACTTGCTTTTTACAATTAACCACTTTCAACCTGGCATCCCTGTTTTGGGCATACAATTATCTAGGCAACATTTTTGAAAAATCAAAAAAAAAATCAAAACATTTAAAACAATTTTGATGCTTTTTTTAAATAGCAAAAACAGCATTTATTTGCAATTCGAGTATTCGTCCATAAGTACATAAGTATATGGTTAACGCACTCTGCTCTGTCAGATTCAAATGACACAATGACTCATTGGAGTCGACGGATTCATGTCCACCAATTTGTGTCGATATGCGATAAATCAATAAGTTGATCCAAAAGGCAATGTAACACTGCTAAGGCAGCAGCACTGGTTTGGTTTTCATACTAAGGAGAGGGGTCAATCGAGTATTCTCCACAGACATGTCATATTTCATTATAATGTAGTC
This sequence comes from Gymnoscopelus microlampas, assembly GCF_963454915.1. Classification (NCBI taxonomy): domain Eukaryota; kingdom Metazoa; phylum Chordata; class Actinopteri; order Myctophiformes; family Myctophidae; genus Gymnoscopelus; species Gymnoscopelus microlampas. The sequence goes on from NC_139946.1 coordinate 30,909,008, forward strand.
GTGGATATATGTAGAGGAGGGTGGGAGGGGTAGGGCTGGGCGATGAGAACATTTTTGACCAAATACCTCAATATCAATATGGTGACGATAATATCAATTGCTTTTCAAATTTGTCAAAAATGTTCAAAAGTAGCAGAACTACAAGCTTGCGCCTGCACTTGCGGTTTGTCTATTTTCGCAATTGAACATCCACATTTGTGAACATTTTTGAAAGCATAAAACAGGGCTTAAGTGGTTAAAACCAGCAAAAGACAACACTTATGCCACATCACGATATTACATCCAAACTCCCAGACGATGTCTAGTCTCATATCACGATATCGATATAATATTGATATATTGCCCAGCCCTGGAGGGGGTTCTAACCTGAAATCCTGGACACATCCTTGGTCATTGATTGGTTACAGATCATCATGGCAAATACAAATGCTGATTTCAGTGGCATCCTGTGGTGTGAAAACAAACAGGGGCTGGAATGCGTTGAAGGAGGCCAGGTCATCCTCAGTCTCCCATAGTGGTCGTACAACCAGTTTATAAGACGCCGTCGTTTTGCTGATCGGTCCGTCTCATCTGCATGTGCTCCCACACAACTACGATAAAAATGGCCGCCACTCTTGGAGTGAATCGACACTCCACAGACGCAGTTCAATTAGAACGGCGCAACAATTCCTCTTTACTCCCCCTTCCCCTTCTTGTATCCATCTCTCATCGTCTCTTCTCACCGCTATTTCTATCCCTCTGTGGGTTACACCCCCCGCCCCCGCCCCACACACACACACACCTCTGCTCTCACTTTCTCACCGTTGAGGGTTCCACTGTCACCATGGAGACAGTGTAAAATGCGTGTATGTGTGTGTGTGTGCGCATGAGTGTGTGTGTGTGTGTGTGTGTGTGTGTGTGTGTGTGTGTGTGTGTGCGTGTGCGTGTGCGTGTGCGTGTGCGTGTGCGTGTGCGTGTGTGTGTGTGTGTGTGTCAATCACACCATTGCTGTGGGCACCGTAGAGGGCAGGTATCTGGTGGTGGTGGTGCTGGTGGAGGCGGTGGATTTGGCCAGGCCGGGGCTGGGTGTCCTGACCGTGGCGTAGGTGGTCACGGGGTGGGCGGGGCTCAACCTCGTGCACACGTTGGCGGGGTTGGCAAAGTGACTCGGCCAGCGCTCGGCGGCGGTCCTGGGCTGCTGCTGTTGTTGCTGGCTCTGCCACGACGGCTTCCTGACCTGGCTCCGGCCCTCCAGGAAGTAGGTGAGCATTTGACCTTTGCCTTTGACACTGACCTGGCCACGGCACACGAAGTGGTAGTGGTCACTGATGATGCGGTGCACGTCCTCCGTCACCTGGAAATGAGTGATACCAACGTATGGACAGTGGTGGAAAGTAGGAAAGTATACATTTACTCAATTACTGTACTTATAATGTACAATTTTGAGGTAGGCCTACTTTTACTTTACTTGAGTATTACTCGATACGTTATACTTCTACTCCACTACATGTCAGAGGCAAATATGGAACTTTTGACACCACTACGATTATTTGACAACTTTAGTTACAAAGCATACTTCTGTGTTACATGCCACTAGTGCACACCCCCCTGCTTTGAAAAAAGGCTTACCATATTCTCAATTCCTCAGACTAAAACGAATTTGCATTAGACCTACAGATTTTGAGAAAGAAAGAGATATCATGTACGCACACTTTATTGAGAGAGGTTACCCTCAAAAGTGGCTTGACTCTGCCTTAACTAAATTAAACAACCAGAACCAGGTTGTGCAGACCAAAAAGAAACATTCATGTGCCTGCATCACCACTAACAATCCATTGAGTAACGATGTACGTAGTATTATAGAGAAACACTGACATGTTTTGTCAGCTGATCCTGAAGGGGCCAAACTGTTCACTGGCCCTCCTCTCTTCTCCCACTATAGATCTCGAAGCATCAGGGACTATATGGTGAAAGCAGACTGCTACATACCCCCCCAGCAACACACTGGCGGCTTGATGGAGTCACCGGCTTCTACCCTTGTCTACACTGTGTAGCATGTAAATACTCCAAGAAAATAAACACATTTAAAAGTGCAGTCACTAACAAACAATACACCATCAGACAGTTTGTCAACTGTAGTTCTTCCAATGTAGTCTACATGATTTCCTGTAAATGTAATCTCCAGTATGTAGGCAAAACATCCAGACCAGTCCGCACACGCATTATAGAACACATGTGTGCCATCAGACGCAAGGACGTAAAATCTCCTATTGCCAGACACTTTATGGAAGCCGGTCACTCTGTAGCAGATCTGTCATTCACAGTGATAGAACAAGTTAAAAAGTCCAGAAGAGGTGGTGATTTAGACACCAAACTCTTACAAACTGAATCCAGATGGATTTTTCACTTGCAATCTGTTAACCCGGGTGGCATGAATGAAGACCTTTCCCTCCAATGCTACCTATAGGAACCCTGCATTTATCTTATTTTGTACTAATTTGTATAATTTATTTTAAAAATCCTTAAATGTTACTAATGTTACTGTTTTAACAAATGTTTTTCAAAAATGTGTATCAAAAGAATGCTGACATGACTGGACTGGATGCATAAACTGTTTATATAGTGAACTTCATGATTCAAATGTAACACAAATGTGTAATCCTGGTTTTTCTGTCTGCAATTGATTTGTCCACGCCCTACGGTAACCATGGTAATGACCTTGAGTAGTGATCCTCAGCACCTGAGCTGAGGTGATCAAGCACCCTATAAAAGCAGTGTATTTGTCTGTGTCCCACCATTATAGCACTGACGAAGGTCCTGGGAGGACAGAAACGTTTGCTTTTTAATCCACTGAGCACCAAGCACATTATGGGCATCTAAAAATAAAGAAAATGTTTTTTCTTTAAGTCTTGTCTAAGGAGTTTTTCCTTAACCTCCATGCAGTGAGCGAGTCTCCTTCAGTCAGTTTACCTTTGTGTTTGAGTCACCTGAAATGTTTTAGTTTTTGTCTAGTTTTAGTCGACTAAATATCATAAGATTATAGTCGACTAAATCTACAGTTGATTTAGTCGACTAAAACGTATTTTGGCGGTCCTTGATGGCGTTGTAATGGCTGATTTTACACGTGGTTGCATGCTGAAAGTCTACAAGCGATCTACAAGCTCACAACAGGGTCGCAACACCCAAGCGCAACCAAACATAAAATGACTTGTCTTTTAGTTCTACTGGATCTCTTCTCCACTAGTCCCTCCCTAACATTTTAGTCTAGTTTTTATTTGTCAATATACTTTGGCTTAGTTTTAGTCATCGTAGCTTAGTTTTTATTTACTTTTCGTCATTGAAAAAAGGTAGTCGCCGAACATTTTTCGTCATAGTTTTAGTCGACGAAATTAACACTGCTGGGCAACGAGGTCAGCGTACCTGTATCTTGCCCTGCACTCCAGTGCTGTCCATCCTGCTGGCTACGTTCACTGTGTTGCCCCAGATGTCATACTGAGGCCTCCTGGCTCCGATCACCCCCGCCACCACTGGACCAACGTTGATACCTGCAGGAGCAACACACAGTGCAGAGGTTCTCAACATTTTCAGGCCATTGTAGAAGTTGAGGCATTACATTTAGTTTGACTCGGTTCCACAGATACATATTGTGAAAATAGCTGGAAAATCATGTGGGGACCCCCCTGGGGCTCCTGACCCACAGGTTGAGAACCACTGTGTATAAAACAATTTACCCTCATACACTGTCAAATCATTTAACGTGTAGAAATGGACCCATATACAAATACTCAATTTTAAATGAACACTTGGGATGTTACTGTGTAGGCCAGACAAGACATGGGAGAGGAAGTCAATATGGCATTGCTCATATATTGCTATAGCCGGTTTGGCGGCCTAACAGTCAGGAAATGTTTGCTTTTCACTAACTACTTGTGGTAATAACTAGAAATGACCTGACCCTATCTAAGCTAACATAATGTTTGCTTTGACACGGTTTATCTACAAGCATGAGCCATTATCACATAGCAAGTCAATACAAGTGTAGCTAGTTATACAGATATGAACAGTATTCAGAATCACCACTGTGACTGAGGTAAACAAGAAACAACAGTAACAGTAACCAAAAAGGGGAAAACATTATGAGCCACGAATGCACCACAACCCTAACCCACACATTCATTGCTTTACTATATAGTGTTCTACAGTTGATTCGACCTCTCTCTCTGGTTGGTGCAATAAACCACTGACTTTTCCCAATGGGTCTCTTCAGTCCTATGAGGATAAATATGGAGATCTCTCATGTCATTCAAGGTGAAGATTATATAGCCATAGAGGAGTACGTGGTAAGTCGAGCCACTGGGTAAGATGAGCCAAATTATAGGTTTACAGTAAGCCATATGATGGATGGCATCATATAGTGTATATAGTGAATGAACTACAGCCAACATTGTGTTTTTGCCAAGTGAAGTGATTTTATTGAGCTTTTTATGTGTGTGAGAGAGAGTAGATAATTGTAAGGCAGTACCACACATCAGGTAGTGATTGTGCTAGTTATAACTTGTGGTGGTGGTGCTGGTGGACGCCGTAGGTCTGTTTTGGCCACACTGGTGTCTTGACTGTAGCACAGGTGGTCATGGATGGGGCGGGACTCAACCTCGAGCGCGCGTTGGCAGCATAAGGGCGAACCGGCTCAGTGGTGCTGCGCTGCTGGCCCTGTGATGTAACTAAGTAACTAAGTACATTTACAACCCTATGTACATTTCGGCCATTTAAAAATAGACAATCTACAAGCTCATAATGCATCACGAAACTCGCGATGCGACGCATTGTGAGCTTGTAGATCTGCTATTTTCAAAAGATTTTTATACATTTTATATATTTGAAAACTTGTGAAATGGGACATTCTGCATAATGAATACTTTCTACTTTTGGTACTTTAAGTACATTTTGATACCAATACTTTTGTACTTTTACTCAAGTAAACTTTGAATTACGGACTTTTACTTAACGGAGTATTACTGCATTGCAGTATTGATACTTTTACTTAAAAAAAAAAAGAGTACTTTTTCCACCACTGATGTTGACCTTCTGACCTGGCTTTGGCCCTCGGGGAAGTAAGTGAGCATTTTGATTGAACTACAGCCAAAATGGTGTTATTGCCAAGTCAAGTGATTTTATTGAGCTCTTGCTGTGTTTGAGGGGAAGTGGATAATTGGAAGTTGGTATTGCACACCAGGTAGTGTTTATGCTAGTTACAGGGTTAGAGATCAGCTGTGATATTTGCTCTGTCTTGCACCTGCCGTGTACCATTTATTTGTTCAGATTGTGGCTATGAGGTAAGATGAGTAACTGCATTTGGGTAAGTGGAGCCTATATTAAATCAGTGAAAATATGTTTCTTGCAACTCATCTATTTACATGCATACAGTGCTATTTTAAGAAAATCTAGGGAAAAAAAGAGAAAAAAAAGAAACTAGAAGATTATGCGGCATAAGCCCTATTTGCACAGGATTAGTATTATGTGGTAATTTAGAAATTACCCCCTGACGTCTGTGTTTTCTTATGGGCTTTTTTTTTAGGGCTTATGCTTGTGGGTCTCAGACTTCATGTGACCAGCCTGTAACATCAGGCATCCATGACGTCCGTATCTGTGACGTATAACCCCAAATTTCCAGCAGGGGTGAGCTCAAAAACGGCATAAAATACTTGTGTGCATTATAATGCATTATACATGTGATTGTGATGCATTATTCCATTAAAACCGGGAAAACATCTGTGTCATTTTCAATTTTTGCGTTGGCTGTTCAAAAATAGCAGATATACAAGCTCGCAGCACGTCACTTCATTGTACATCTGCCATTTTTGAAACATTTTTGAAAAATCTCGAAAGTGTGAGAACTACTGATTTAGAATCTGTAGAATCGGCCTCAAGTCTTAATGGGTTAATAGACCCGACCTTTAACCCATTAAGACCGGGAAAGCATCTGTCATTTAGATTTTAACCATTTTAACCATTATCTTATACTTTGGCTATTCAAAAATAGCAGATATACAAGCTCATAGCACGGCACAAGCTTGTAGATCTGCTATTCTTTTTAAATCGTGAAAGTTTGAATATATACGTACTTGTTAAAGCGAACATTTGTAACTTAAATCTTTGCTTCTGGGGGTCCATGGAACAAAATATTTTACAATAGTTTGCTTTAAAATATATAATATATTCAAAGATTTGCACACATTTTCACGATTTAAAAACAAAATAGCAGATCTACAAGCTCAGAGCGCGACACTCGGTGCCGCACTATGAGTTTGTATATCTGCTATTTTTGAATGGCCAAAGACATCTAAGATGACAGAGATGCGTTCCCGTAAAAGTGGGTTTGCACCGTGGCATTGTTATATTTACTTAAAGTCCAGAACACAAGTACTTTCCTCCAGCACTGCACGCTTCGTACAGCAGTGTGCAGACAGGATGGCATTGTGTACATCAGGACCGAGCTGTGATTAAACACAGGCTCCCCACAGGATACCCAACACAATGGACGCCAGGGCTTCAGGTCTGGCCGTGACGAGCTTCCTTCAGGAACGACCGCTCTTCTGTGATGCGTTTCCCGACACACACGGCCTCGCCGAATTGACCCTCACCACCGAGCCTTGACGGACAGCACGCTTAACGTCCGGTGTGTCGGGGGTCGTGGATCAATTCTGTGTGTGTGTGTGTGTGTGTGTGTGTGTGTGTGTGTGTGTGTGTGTGTGTGTGTGTGTGTGTGTGTGTGTGTGTGTGTGACACACTGTGTGTGACACTGTATGTGTGTGTGTCACTGTATGTGTGTGACACTGCGCGCGCGTGCGTGCGTGCGTGCGTGCGTGCGTGCGTGCGTGCGTGCGTGCGTGCGCGTGATTTCACTCACCCACTCTCAGGACAAAGTCGTTGTATGACTGGTAGTTGATGGCATCCAGCACATCAAACATCTCAACGGCAAAATCTGACACGGTGCACAAGTGTGAGGTGATGGACTTCTTACCCTAGGAATCAGGAATTATAGGCACGCACACACACGCACACACACACACACACACACACACACACACACACACACACACACACACACACACACACACACACACACACACACACACACACACACACACACACACACACACACACACACACTTATTATTAATATACTTGTGAGCCCCCTCCCCACTGATTTCTACTGACAACGTTAATTCCCACAGTGAGGACCAGATTAATGTCCTCTCTTTGCAGGACACAAACCTTCCTTCTGGTGTGTGTGATTATGGAAATCACTGAAGAAGACTGCCATAACAGCGCTGTACATACCAGGGTTTTCCCCCAAAGTAAAGTCAGCACTCTGGCACAAGCCAAACGTTTGCATAAAGTTTGCATAAGTTTGCGAGTCGCAGAAAGGACTCTTTTGTTTGTCAGCCTTGCAGGATTTAAACAAACTTTTTATGAATGCGGAATATGCTGACGCCACAGTGGCTGGTAATCCCTCACACAGGGTTTGAAATGTGACGGCATTCTAAATATCAATGCTTCTCTGAAATGCTGTTGGTAAGACACTCGCGAGCTGGCGTGCAAATACATAAATGCGTATGTATACAGACACGTACACGCACACACCAGTGGTTCTCCAACTTTTTCATGTCAAGGACCCCAAAAATGATATGTATTTGGTCGCAGGCTCCCATCTCAAAATACTTTGTTCCAGGGACCCCAAGAAGCAAAGATTTGAGTTAAAAATGTTTGCTTTAAAAATATACATATTGAAATATTTGCAAAAACGTTCACAATCTTTCAAAAATAACAGATATACAAGCTCATAGCGCTATGAGCTTGTATATCTGCTATTTTTGAATAGCCAAAGTATAAAATAAGGGCTATAGCTAAAATCTAAAATGATACACTTCCCGGATTAAACCCATAGACAGACTTGATTTAGCTGACCCTCGATGAGAATATATACAGTACTACACAATGTCACCAGAAGATGTGAGAAATGCAGAAGAGCAGAATGAGTAGGAAAACAACAGCTGCATGACTGCATCTCTTGTCTCGTATCGTTGTACAACAGCGTCAGTCTATCTGATATAAGTTCAGAGATGGCCGTGGCATCAAAGTGTATCAGTGTGTGCTTTACACAGATGAGAGTGAATCAGCAAATGTATTTACTGGTCAAAGCTGATAAATGCCAGTCCTAATCATACGAGAAAATCATAACAACCACTTTCGTCTCTACAAGTTCTCACATGCTATTTTTGCTACTTTAGTGTGACATTGTGTGGCATTCATTTACGGGAAAAAAAGTTTCAGCACGGACACAAGGTTTCTGCCCGACAGCAACGATATATACAAGCAAACGCACGCTCTCGCGCACACGCACGCACGCACGCACGCACGCATGCACGCACGCACGCACGCACGCACGCACACACACACACACACACACAAACACACACACACACACACACACACACACACACACACACACTGCAGTAAACACTTATTGCTTAAGTGTACCTTGGATGCAGTTGTAGGTACCAGCCCTACAGCGGCCATGTATGTACTGCCAATGGTCTTGATTTTCTCTATGTCTGTGTAGCACTCTTTACTCATCAGCTAGACACCCAGGGAGGAAGAGTGGAGGGAATTCACATTATTCATATTGACAGGAGTTGTTTGTTCATCTCCGGAATAGAAAAAATAGCAAATTAATCACATACAATTAACGATGACTGCACGCAAAGAGAGATGATTTACAACTTTCCAACTGCTTGTCTCCAAACCGTGAATTAATTGTCACTTTCAACTTTAAAATAAAATGGAAAATAGGCAGCAAAGTAAGAGTGATTCACTAGAACAGATTATGTTAATCAGTTGTACTAATCAAATGTTCATGTTGGTGATGATGAACGATCTGTGTGCTGTGGTCGGGTCCCGGATCTCTGGTTATGAGTTCCATGGTTAATTCACAAAGCCTGGAAACACGTCTGTGTCATTTTAAGATTTCTTTGGCTATTTTTGGGAAAATTGTGAACATTTGTGCAAATCTTTGAATATATATATTTTTTTTTTAAGCAAACAGATTTACAATCTCATAGGGCGGCACTCGGTGCCGCGCTATGAGCTTGTATATCTGCTATTTTTGAATAGTCAAAGAAATCTAAAATGACACACATGCGTTCCCGGTCTTAATGGGTTAAGGTGTCTCCTGTTTCGGTTTCCTACTAATCTCAATAAGGGGCAGTGGTCTGGCCACTGTCACAGTGAATGTAACATAGTAACTTTGGCAGTAATGAGGACTATAGTGCATTACTTGTCATATCACATTGACAACATATCTTCTCAACCTTACAGTCAGAACCACCGTATGACATTTTCGATTAATCGAATAATGGAAATGTACATCTTTGTCGGGTGTAAATCTCATACTGTATGTCCAGAACTGTTACTTTTCAGGATTAAAATAAAAAACATAGCAAAAGTAGCAGATCTACACGCTCAAAACGCGTCCCTTCGCGCCGCATTTCGAGCTTTGCAGATCTGCTACTTTTGTTTTGTTTTGTGTGATGCTGTAGAAAAACACAAAAAGTTCAAATGTGGAGATAAGAGGTTTCTAGCCCGCACAGCGACAATATACTTTTTACATATCAACGAATCAATGAACCGCTTATACTCATTTTATACATCGTTGCACAACAGTGTCGTCGCATAATAGTGAAAATAGCAGATCTACAAGCTCTAACGGTCTCAAGGTTGATTCACCTCATCAAAGTCAGCGATGATCTCGTTGAGCAGCCTCAGACACTCCACCCCCATGTTGTTGCCGTCCAGCTCGATGTAGAAGTCGTTAAAGTTGGCGATGGAGGCGAAAAGCACTCCGACTTGCGCGTACGACTGGTAGTACAGGTCCTGGAAGAAGAGCCAAGTACGTCAACACTTTGTTCAGGTGAAAGTATGGCTTTTTTTGTTGTTAGACAAAGCATAAATTTGCCCACTTAAACCCTATACACTTAGTTGACCAGAGTCTCCCAGGGGTCTATACTAGGCACCCTCCTTTTATCCCCTGTGCACTAACCTGTAATATCTTAATCAAAAATAGCCAATCTACAAGCTCACAACGTGTTACAACGTGATGCCTTGTGAGCTTGTAAATCAGCTGTTATCACCACAATGTTCAACCCAGAATAGGGTTCATGTGTTAATGTTGACGAATGAATGAGAATGAAGTCGGAAAGGTCAGGAATTGCAGATGGCCACATTATTGCTTTCAGCTGGGATGAGATTTCACAAACAGTATATGACAGTACGTATTTAAACTATACTGAACTATTATGCAATGTCAAATTAATCTTGTTGGCTTGTAAGCTTGTGTGTATGTTAGCGGGAATAATGTATAAAAGATAGACTAAGGCAGTGTGTGTGTGTGTGTGTGTGTGTGTGTGTGTGTGTGTGTGTGTGTGTGTGTGTGTGTGTGTGTGTGTGTGTGTGTGTGTGTGTGTGTGTGTGTGTGTGTGTGTGTGTGTGTGTGTGTGGGGAGGTGGGGGGGTCGTTGCAAGTTGCCACCCCAGTGTGAAAATGATTTTTGAAAAGGGCCTTTATGTTAGAGCGAAGAAGAAATGTCTGTCTATGAAATCCAGTCACTAAAGTAGCACCGGGCTGCGATATGAATACAGAGTGTGTTGGTGACCTTTAGCCCAGAGGAGACACAGAGGGGGCCCATTCTGTACTCTGTCTAGCTGTGAGGGTCACCAATGTGCCGGAAACATGCTTCCTGCCCACCGCCACCCCCACAATGTTTACAAAACAAGCCTGTCCTCATGAGGGGGATACAAATTTCCTGGAGGATGTCTGATTTCATCACTTCCTGCGCGGGGGGGGGGGGGGGGGGGGGGGGGGGAGGGGATGGGGGGGTGGACAGCTAGAGATCAGTGGAGGGAATGTTCATCAATCCCTTGGGAACAGACACACTAGGGCTGTCACTCTTAAACACCACAACACATGGTCCAACAACTGTCCTCAAACAGTAGAGTAGGATGTTAGTTTGCCCTGCGGCCGGGGGCGGTGTTAATTTATCTATTTATTTTCATTCCGAGAGCGTACAGCTATAACCATATGGACCCGTATACCCTCCCTGAGTTAATATTAATAATAATAATCATGCATTTTTATTCATAACGCACTTTACATTCTTGTGAATCTCAAAGTGCTACTGTCACGGTCCGCTCCTCAGCCCTTGGACTTTGTCTGTGTTTATTACTTTTGGACTTTTACTTTGTATTCCTGTTCTGTTTTGGTCTTTTAGTTCTGTGTAGTTTGTTGCCTTGGTGTTCTGTGTTTTATTGTGTAGTATTGTTCCTTGTGTTTCCTGTCTGCTTAGTTATCTGTACCTGTCTTGTCTAACCAGTCCTGTGATTGCCAGTGTTTCCACCTGTGTCCCCTTAGGCCCCTCGCCTATCCCAATGTTGATTGTCTGTTGTGTTCACCTGTGTCTAGTTAGTCCTTGTCTATATTTATGCCCCTGTGTGTTTGGTACTTTGTCCGTTTGTCGTTGTATTTGATGTGGTTAGTTCTGCCCCAGTGTGTTTTCCAAGTCTTTCTTAATTCTAGTACTAAGTCCTAGTATTCTAGTGTAAGTCCATGATTCCTGTTGTTTTCCCACTGTGGAGTTTTGGTTAATAAAACCTCCTGAATATTCACTGCTCAGCCTGTATCTGTCATTCTGCATTTGAGTCCTACACCTCCAGAACATCATTGTGACAGCTACAGGGTTTAAAAGCATGGCATAAACACAGCATAGGTAACCATACAATTACATGGGACACAACTAGGCTAGACTAAAGGGTCAAATAAAAATAGGGCAAAGACAAAAAACAAAGGCCCAGGAAAAATTCAGAAAACGGGTGACAAGAAGGTCAGTTGGCTCTCATGCATTGGAGGAGGCATGAGCTCGGCCCTGGCCTCCCTAGGCTGGTGGGGGAGTGTAGTGGCCAGGATCACTTAGCATATTGGCACCGGGTGAAAAAATGGTTACAAAATCAAGGAATATTTTTTTTTTTTAAAAGACATGGGGCTGTATAGCAGAAGGCCCGGTCGCCCATGGTGCAGAGGTTGATGTTGGGGACAAGAGTTGGATTAACACTCAGCTGAGGATCTTTACTGTATGTGACCTGGAATAAATGAGGCTATACAGTTTCCTATATTCAACCAGGTGCCTGGTGTTCTAGGACTAACGTTGAATTCATACACCAACATATCAGAACAGGCAGACAGTCTACATTACCCAAAAGAAAATACAGGTGGTCCCAGGGGGTCCCCAGACAAATGAGCTAATAGCATATTTGATTTTGATCTACAAGCTCACAATGTGTCGCATCGCAAATATTTTTTAAACAACAGCTTGAAGATCTGCTATTTTCTGTTTTCGATTTTCATTGAATATTTTCGCAGAAAATAGCAGATCTACAAGCATGTGACGCGAAAAACAGAAATAGAGCTCTGAGGGTCTCCGCTCAACCATACTGTATATAGGGGTTTAAGTAGTCCTATAAGTCCTTTCCTTTTGGGACCATCAGTCCAGTTCCCACCAAAAGCTTCCAGAAGCTCACCATGTTCCTGGGGTTGGACATGAGGAAGTGCTGGGCTACGTGGGCGGGCAAAAGATTGAACAGGATCCTCTTGTTGTCCAGCTTCACCTTTTCCATCTCGTCTCTCTCCTCCTCCGCCTGGACAACCGTCACCACAAAAGCACAAAGATGGAGAGGGTATAAGGTGGGGCCTTGCAAAGTGACACAAATAGAAATCTGATAGACCAGGGATCTTCAACAGGGGGTCCGGGACCCCTAGGGGGTCCGCCAAATCTTTGTGTGATATGATTTTTTTTTTTACCATAACCACTTGAACCCTAACATCCCTATTCTGAGGAGAACTTTAGCCAAAAATAGCAGATCTACAAGCTCGCGAGGCGTTGTGAGCTTGTAGATCGGCTATTTTTGGCAAAGAGGTATAGGTGTAGAGGGGGAAAAAAAGCAGACCAAGTAAAAAAAAAAAGTTTAATCTGAAACACAATTTTATATAGAGGGGGTCCCTGCTTCATCTCTCTCTCAGCTAGGGGGTCCTTGGCCTGAAAACGTTGAAGACCCCTGTGATAGACCTTGAGGCCGATTCTATACAAATGCCTTCGAAGTCACAAAGTGACGCGCTGTGAGCTTGCATATCTGCTATTTTTGATCGAAATCGAAAATCACACAGATGCTTTCCCGGTTTTAATGGGTTAAAAAAAAAAGAAGGAAGGAATATAAAACAAAAAACGAAACACTTAAATTCATAGCTGCAGAGCTGGGTTGCTGACATGTGTAATTGCTCATTCTTATCACTAGAGGGTGGTAATGACTTACAAACATGACAGCCAGACTGTCAAATACTGCAGATTAAATGGACACGAAACTAGATCAGTTGAGGTTCTCAAAAGTGGGGACCAGGGACCCTCGGGGTTCCTTGAGGGGGTCCAAACATGTCTGTAACCCTGAGAGTTATGGTGTCCTTCAAATTAAAAGGTTTGAAAACCTTTTTTTTCTCCTTCCCCCACTGAACTATATATACCGTGGCACACACACTGCATACACTGTATCTACAAATAGAAAGCCGTATGTACACATTTTGCACAAATAAATACACATGAAGAGCTGAAATAATGCATGTGCAAATGCAAATATGCACACATATAGGCTACGGTATACAGACACACACGCACAAACATAGACAGACACATAAGCATGCTGCATGCATGCTCACACGCAGTGGTGGAAAAAGTACTCAATTGCTTTACTTAAGTAAAAGCACCAATACTGCAATGTAGAAGTACGTTACAAGTAAAAGTCCGGAATAAAAAATGTACTTGAGTAAAAGTGCAAAAGTATTGGCATCAAAATGTACCAAAGGTAAAAGTACTATAATATTTGAATGTACATCTGAAAAGTAACTAGTAACTAAAGTTTCCAAATAATTGTAGTGGAGTAAAAGTACAATATTTGCCTCTGAGATGTAGTGGAGTAGAAGCAAAAGTATTGGAAATTGGAAATACTCAAGTAAAGTACAAATACCTCAAAATTGTACTTAAGTGCAGTACTTGAGTAAATGTACCTAGTTACTTTACACCACTGCTCACACGCACGCATGCACACACATACACACACACACACACACACACACACACACACACACACACACACACACACACACACACACACACACACACACACACACACACACACACACACACACACACACACACACACACACACACACACACACACACACACACATACACACACATAGACACCTGAGTGGCCCAGAGGTAGTCCAGCCGTAGTTTGAGGTCCAGCTGTCTGGAGTGCAGAGCCAGGGCTACAGTGAATAATATGACAGCTAAGACAGGATCATAGCCTCGCGTGTGGAGGAACCCTCCTCTGAAAAATAAAAATCACAGTAAACACATGTAGGGTTAGATTTGTTAAAACAAACATGGGGGGTATTTTCTATAACCACTCAAGCCCTATATACTCCTTTTTACCTAAATATTCTGGAGGGAAAAAAAAACATCTGGTTTACACACTACTCAAGGTCAAGGTCAAGTTTAGTAATATGTCTCAAACTGGGCAATTTATGCTACAGCAGATAATGAGAACACAGTAAACATACATAAACAAGAACATAGACATGGTCACAAGATCCAAATAATAATAATAGTATAAGTATAAGCGTCCCCAACAACAACAACCACCCTACCCCCCACCCACCTCCATAATTGTGGACTGTAGACCACGACCATATTGCACCATAGGAAACAGAAAAACACATCAGCTCATCATTACCATCCTCCCAGATGGAGATGGGCCTGTTTACTGTCCCCTACAACTGAACAACAGCCTCCTCCTCCTCCTCCTCCTGCTTCCATCACTGATGGCACAAATGGAAGTGCAGTGGTGTAAAGTAACTTAAAGGGATATTTCACGTTCAAAAAAACTTTTGGTCATTTTTCAGGCTTTTTAAGTTGCTTGATTCAGTATTTAGATATTTGATATTCATTTTATCAGACACGCCCCCTTCCTATACAAACCCATTATAACTTCAAACTACATTTTGAACATGTTAGATTCCTCAAAAACACCCGTCCTTGGTTCTGGTGACTCACCCTGCCCTCCAGATACGCGAGGGGGGCGTGTTTTTTCGATAACTTTTTTCATTTATAAAAAAAATAATAATTGGAAAATGAAAAAAATTAAATACAATCAAAAGAATTAATAAAATAAATGAAAAAAGTAATCGAAAAAACACGGCCCCCTCACATATTAGGAGGGCAGGGTGAGTCAGCAGAACCAAGGACGGGAGTTTGAAGTTATAATGGGTTTGTATAGGAAGGGGGCGTGTCTGATAAAATGATTATCAAATATCTAAATACTAAATCAAGCAACTTAAAAACCGTCTGGGGGGCTCACAAAAGCCTGAGTAGACGATAAAATGACCCAAAGTTTTTTTGAAAGTGAAATATCCCTTTAAGTACATTTACTCAAGTACTGTACTTAAGTACAATTTTGAGGTACTTTTGCTTTACCAGAGTATTTCCAATAGTATTGATACTTTTACTTAGGAAAAACATTTACTTTGTTTCCACCACTGGGTGTAGGTATAAATGACAATTTGTTTCTAGTTGCAGGGGCCTCAAAACCGTTGGTCGGAAGGCAAGAACCTGTATTCAGGATTTAGGTGATGAGAGCTGTCCGCTCTAATAGCTTTCTCATAATTTGATGCCCGGTGGAGGCTCAAAGAGTCTCCATTGAGTCTCCATTAAGTCTCTGCCGGGCATCAAATTATTCGCTTAGGAATGCGACAAAAACAAAAAAAATCTCCATGAATTCAAGGCTTCATGTGGTGTGTAATTGATGGAAAATAAGTAATTTTTGGGGTGAACTATTCCTTTGGGCACCAGCTTGTCATACATATGACTCTGACAGCTGAATACTACCCCCACAAACTTGCTAACCCCCCTCACAACCCCGTTAAGGGCATTTTTCTGTCTAACGCTAAGGTTTCCATACCAACAAATGACAGCAAAGGAACAGACTGTATGAAAGCCCTGTAGAACAAAATCATCAATGACTCTGAAATTTGGCTAGCTTCCTTAAACAGACGAGGCGCTGCTGACCTTTCTTACACACCACTGAGCCTGTAGATTTGTAATTAATATCTTAATCTCTTAATATATTTAATGAAATGAATTGGGAACATTTCCCCAAAATAAGTATGCCAGGGTTAATGCGGTTAACGTGCATTTTTAATTAAATTGTAAAAATGTAGATATTATCAAACATAAATATCAAACATAATCAGACAGTCCTCATTTCGCAAAGGAGAAAGCAGGCATTTTATTCGCACTCACGCACGCACGCACGCTCGCTCGCACGCACGCACGCACACACACACACACACACACACACACACACACACACACACACACACACATACGCACACACATGCGCCAACTTCATACATTTAGCACGTGAAACAATACATCCGGGGTCCCCTCACCCCACCGCTTGGCGATAGCCACTGGTCTCCATGACGACCGTGTAGCTGACGGACAGGAAGAGGAGCAAGAGGATCTTGGGGAGCGAGGAGACGTGGAGGTAAGGTACGATGGTGAGGGTCCCGGCCACGCAGGACAGGAGGGCGTACGCCACGTTGGCACATGCCCGGTACTCCGTCGCCGTGCCATTGGCCGGACCGCCTGCCGCGGCCGTATCCAGGGCGACCGTCTCCGACGAGCGGGCGGGGTTGGCGACCCCCCCTCTCGTCCAAGGTACACAGCCCACCTGGTAGAAGGATGACAACAGGAGATATGTACGTACAGTGAGACCCTCAGTCGTTCATTCATCCATTTGTAACAATAAAGATGATTTTGAATTCTGAGAGTGTGCAAATGTAAGTAAATGGACCCTAACGCTGTGTTCACATTGGACGAGAAAATATCTTTCTAGACGCTTGAATCGGATTCTAATAACAACGTTTTAATCTAGCTGTGGTGTGTGAAAATAAGAAAAAACAAGCAACTACGTGTTGTATTTCATGACTAAAATATGTCAGTCGTTTACAATCAAGCTGTCAAAATCAAGATGCCTCTTTTCTCCTTACCGAGCTCCCCGCTCGGTAAGATGTCACGTCTGGACTAAATACAATGCAGTGTGACTAAAACACCAATTCGGGAGCTTGTTTTGTGCAATAAAACAGATGTTCACAGGGACCCCTCCAGCGTTCATTTACCAGTGTTAATTTACACTCTCTGAGTTACAAAAAACGTCTCTTTTACAGTAAGTGCTACCCACTCATTACTAGTGTAGGAAAGGCCATGACAATGATGATTCCCTTAGGCTTAATATAATAGGTAGCACATTCACAACCAGTCCCTTAACAGGCTGCAGGGCCTTCTTGGACATATAAGCCCGCCCACGGCAATCATAATTTATTGTTTTCAGGAACGTCGCCTCAGTTGGGATTTCCCAGCTGGAGAGGAGACTCGCGTTGCCTGGTTCACCTCGTTCGCACCGCTCATTGCAAAATTGCGCCAACTCACGCATTAACTTTGTATGTAATATTGCAGCTCGAAAAAATATCTTCGTGTTCGGTGTGAACACGAATCCTTTTCGGGTCCATTTGGTTACTTTTGTACACACTCGTAACCCTCAGGATTTTTGCATTCTCTGTCTTGGTATCTTCATGTGTCATTTTATGCAAAGCACTTTGGATTGCCTTGTAGTTGAAATGTGCTATACAAACTAAATTGCCTTACCTACTGTGTACACACTTACCACACAGGCCTGGGCAACAGAGTAGGTAAGCAGGACTAGGATGACGCAGAGTACGGTGCGGATCTGAATGTTGAGACAGCCTGGATGACACTGAAAGAGCACAGAACAACAGTGTAGAGGCAGGTGTGTGTGTGTGTGTGTGTGTGTGTGTGTGGGGAGGGGGCACGGAGTGTGAATCCAAGGAAGGTAATCGAAGCACCTGTTTATCTACCTCAAAGCTATCCCCAAAGCTTCATTAGTTCAGGAGAGGGAAGCAAAGGGCTGGGCGTAGCGGAGTGGCCAGAGAAGCTGTCTGGTTAATCAGAAGGTCACATCCTAAAGAACAACATCAACGCTGATTGGGTGTCGAGACGCGAACGGTGAAGCTAAAGTCGCCTCAGTTGGCGCCTCCCTGCCCGTGTTCAAGTGTCCCTAAGCAAGACACTTAACCCCTAACCCCCATCAGACCAGCCATCAGCTGGGTGAAGCTGAAAACTGAATATCACCCGCGGGATTAACAAAGGTCTCCCCTTCAGCCCAATCACAGCCCTGTTGACTTCCATAAAAAATGTCAAACATTATGTGAAAATAAATCTTCTGTGGCCCACTGGCACTGTGCATAAGAAATTTGGAAACAGAGACAGACACACAGACACACAGACCTACGGCTAGACTCCTGCAAATCCACCCCGAAAAAAATGAAGGAAAGAAAATGGGGTTTGAGCATATAGGCATATTGTGGCGGATCGTTTACACAAGCACTCCATTAGCAGAGGGGGAAAAGCAGAATAAATCCTCATCAGGGGTCATCAATATGGCGAGACTTGTCCTTGGCAAATGTTTGATTTCTCATAGTGATCCCAATTGCTGAATGTCAGTCTCCAGGTTTTCTTCAGAATATGTCTTTGGCTCTTTGTGTGTTTCTGGTAACATTATTGTCCGCTTGTTTGTATGCCCATGGAAAAAATATCATATTGACAAAAATGTCCACCGCAAGCCGGCATGGCAATGACCCCTGATCCTCATCCTGACTGCCAAGCGAGCGAGCGAGCGATTTAAATTGGGGAGAAAAAAAGGGTCAAAAAGGGGTCAAAAAGCAAAGTGATTGAAACACAGGTGTTTTAATGACTTTTCATCGCTTACTCGCTTGATCGCTGGCAGTGAGAATGCAACAAGCCAACACAATATGACCGTTTGCACTGTAGCAAACAGTATGCAGCATGTGGTTCTCAAACTTGTTCGTGCCAAGGACCCCCAAATTGATATGTATGTGGCCGCCGCGGACCCCCATCTGAAAATATGTTGTATCAGGGACCCCCAGAAGCAAAGGTTTGTGTTAAAAATGTTCGCCTTTAAAAAAAAAGGATTTGCACACATTTTCAAGATTTAAAAAAATAGCAGATCTACAACTATATTGTATTGTATATCTGCTATTTTTGAATAGCCAAAGTATAAAATATGGATAAAGGGGTTAAAATGATTGTGACGCTTTATTAACTCATTTTGCTGGGGACCCCCTGGTATCCCCCCAAGGACCCCTGGGGGTCCCCGGACCCCACTTTGAGAACCACTGGTATACAGTATAGAGAAGAGGAGAGTAGGGGCTGTCCTACCTGAACCCTGGTGAGGTGCAGGTACATGATGCAGGCCACATGGAAGCACACACACAGCACCAGCAGCAGCAGCACAAACATTCCCCTGGGGACGGAGGGCAGATGAGAGAGAGAGAGAGAGAGCACACTTTCCCAACTTTACATTAACTAAGATGCAAACAACCTCTGTTCTAATTGTCTCACTGCATTTAATACCTTACCAACACTGTTCCAACTTCCATTACACAAATGGACAAACCCTGTGAGTGTGTGTGTGTGTGTGTGTGTGTGTGTGTGTGTGTGTGTGTGTGTGTGTGTGTGTGTGTGTGTGTGCGTGTGCGTGTGTGTGTGTGTGTGTGTGTGAGAGTGTGAGTGTGAGTGTGAGTGTGAGTGTGAGTGTGAGTGTGTGTGTGTGTGTGTGTGTGTGTGTGTGTGTGTGTGTGTGTGTGTGTGTGTGTGTTACTATACTTGTGAGGACTAAACGTCCCCACAAGTATAGTAGAATATGAGAAATAGACGTTGTGAGGACCATTTTCTTGGTCCTCACAAGATAAATTGTTATTTTAAGGTTGAAAAAAGATTTTTAGAGATACGTTTACTATTAGAAAAAGATTCAGGTTGGGGTTAGGTTCAGGATTAGACCTTTTAGAGGTTAGGTTTAGGGGGTTTGGGTTAGATTTTCCCCTATTTTATACTTAGTTGTGCGGCGATGTCAAACACCGGAAAATATCCGATCTACAAGCTCACAACGTGTCGCAGCGCGACACGTTGTGAGCTTGTAGATCTGCTATTTTCCGGCTTTAGACTCGGCTTCCTAAAATGTTGATGTCCTCACAAGTATAGTAATACAAACGTGTGTGTGTGTGTGTCTGTGTGTGTGTGTGTGTGTGTGTGTGTGTGTGTGTGTGTGTGTGTGTGTGTGTGTGTGTGTGTGTGTGTGTGTGTGTGCGCGCGAGCGTGCACATGCATGCGTGTGCGTGTGTCTTTGCACTTACTGTGGGATCATTAGCAGATAGATAAGGCCAAACAGTGTAGCGAGGATCAGAGACAGAACCACTGCACTGATGAAATGATCATCGTCCGCCCGGTGATACTGAGAGAGAGAGAGAGGAACCCAGAGACAGACAGATGTAAAGAGAGTGAGAACGGAGGGAGCAGAGAGAGAGAGACAGAGAGAGAGAGAGAGAGAGAGAGAGAGAGAGAGAGAGAGAGAGAGAGAGAGAGAGAGAGACGGACAGTGAGCTATGATGAAGATCATTTCTGTTACCCCTGATTTATATTTGCTCGCTGGTGTCTCGCAACGAAAATGCGCAACCAAGTAGAAATCAAGCTTTA
The DNA here is from genome assembly GCF_963454915.1 of Gymnoscopelus microlampas. NCBI lineage: Eukaryota > Metazoa > Chordata > Actinopteri > Myctophiformes > Myctophidae > Gymnoscopelus > Gymnoscopelus microlampas. The sequence goes on from NC_139946.1 coordinate 30,929,778, forward strand.
ACAACTCAGTGACACAGATGTGTGCCACAACACAGCCCAGTGAAATCTTCACTTGAACTATGAGAGGGTACAACATTATTACTACCAGGACCATTTTACTGTGTGTGCCCCTCAAACCTGAATGTTAACCCATTAAGACCTGAGGCCAGATCTACAAATGCCTCAGTAGTTTTTCAAAAGAAAATCTAAAATAGCAGATGTACAAGCTCGCAGTGCAGCACGAATGATGCTTTGAACAGATGCTTTCTTGGTTTTAATGGGTTAAAGCGTCCCTATACTGGGCGTGTCATAATAGGTGATCACTCAACAAAAATAGAAGATCTACAGTCTTGTAGATCGGCTATGTTTGGCAAAGAGATTTTGGTGTAGGGGGAAAACAGGACGGGGACAAGTGCAGACCCCTGGGGGACCCCATCCGTCTGCTATCTTGTCAGATCAGTTCAAAAACCCACTGATGGAGATTCACTAATTCCAGTGGCTTCCAATGTAAAACTGGAGTCACTTCCTTGCCTACTGTACATAATTGGTGACGTTTGGAAATACGAGTCAAATAGGACCCTGGCCAGACTGAGAGGCCAAGTGAGGAAAAAAAGTCAGCCGAACGGAGCGAATCAGTCTGGATTCCAGGCTATTTTAGGGACAAGCAATGTATTGATATTATATGGATATCGTGATATAAGACTAGATATCACCTGGCTGGATAGTAGTTTGTAATAGTAACATTGTTATATATACTGTAAGTGTTGTCTTTTCCTCAAATATTTTATACTTTCAAAATGTTAATGCGACATTATTGTCACAATATTGATATCAAGGTATTTAGTAAAATATATATATATTGATTTTGTCCGTAACGCAAAGCCCTAGGCTATTAATTTCATTCTAGCACTTGTCTAATGTTTCTTAACATCAGGTTCGGGGACCACCAGGGGTCTAAAATATAACTCTTAAGATTGTACAACTGGAACCATTTGGTTCCATTTGTACACTCTCAGAGATAAATAAACACTCAAGATTTTACAGCGTAGACTGTAGACTCTATACACAGTCTGGTCCCAAGACCAGATGTTGAGCACCAAGGCAGACTAGGTCACACAAAACGATGGAGCAGATAATTTTGTGCCCACCGCCGCTGCGGCACTGAGTCAGTCGTCTGAGACCAATTTGAACGTCCGGTCTGCCTTCTAATGCCTACCTCATTCTCTCCATGTTGCCAAGCTAATCGCTTCATCATCATACTTAGTTACTGGTGACAATGTGAATTTCCCCCGAGTATCAATCGTCTGCAAGAAGTTAAATACGTGACAATTAACTCAGTTTGTACTGAGCGTTTGGTTTGACATGCTGCTCAGCCAGGCCAATTTGAATGTGTGGGGCATGCACACACACACACGAATTGCACTTGTACTCACCTAAACACACACACACACACACACACACACACACACACGCGCGCGTGCGCGCACATGCAAAAATCCATCCCCATGCAGTTGTGTGTCTTCTTTATATCTCTACCCACCCACGCTCACACAGGAGAAAGATATCACGTGTGCAAGCTCAGACGCTCCCAAATCATTAGCTGTACCCCCCTCCTGAGAGGGTGGGTGGATTCCTCACACACACACACACGCGCGTGCATACACACACACACACACACACACACACACACGCACATACACACACATCACAGACAACAGGCGTGGGAGAGAGGAAAAGGGGAGAGAAAGAGAATTAGAGGCTGTATTGTACGTGTATGTAAGAGTAATGCAAGAGAGAGAGCGAGAGGAAGAAAAAGCAGAGGATGGAGTCACGAAGAATTCAATCCCTTAAACCCTACATACTTCACTGACAGTGGTCAGAGCCATAAGGAGAGTTGCATCACCTCCGTTCACTTCATCGGGCCAGGTCTTCTACATAGCCTTCTATTGGCGAATAGTAACAAAGCCCTGAACCGGAAATGCTTATCACTATTTCGAGTTTACATGAACCACGTGACCGGCGCTGTTTCTGCCCCCTCATTGACGTAGCTCTCCAATAGAAGGCTCTGACCGTGGTACCCCAGGAGTCGGTATTTTGGTCCCCTCCTATTTTCGTGCGTGCACACGTGCATGCTTGTGTGTTTGTGTGCATATTTGCAGAGGCGTGTCCTTCTCTGTCCTCACCGTGCTCTCCCTGTCTCTGTTTCTGTAGTTCAGGGTGACAACATTGAAGTCCGACGTCCCAGACTCCGTCTGCCGGGCCTCGATGAGCCGGCCGATGTAGCGGTTGACCCGGGTCCCGGGCGGGAGCT
>NC_139946.1:30937067-30939567 GCF_963454915.1 Gymnoscopelus microlampas
CCGTTACTTGTCAGGAAATGGGGAAAAAAAGAACCTGTATTGCATGGGTGGAATGTAGTTATTATTCATCACAAGCCCTTGTTTCATTACTTAAATATTTATAAAACCCACAGACAGACTTCATCACTTTTTCAACCTGGCGCCCCTATTTTGGGGGACTGATTATATTTTCTAAACACTGAAAATAGCGGATGATCTACTTAGTGCACAAGCTTACGATCTACAAGTTGTGAGCTTGAAGATCTGCTGTTTTTGCTACTTTTGTACGACACTGTCATACGATGAAGTGTAAAATAGGGCATTAGTTTATGAAAAAAACATCACACATCAACAGTAACAATATGCTTCTGACACATATACCACCGCTACCAGCTAGCCTAGTGTTGCCAGGGTTATTTGGCTGACAGTGATCAGCGTTATTGTGATTCAAACTGGTGACAATTGAAATCGATTTAATAAAAAAACATTTTTGCGATGCAAACAGCAGAGGGCGCGTAAAAAACAAAGAAAATACAGTATCTTTGTAAGAGAATTGATTAAAAAATATACGTATAGAAAAGAGGATAGGAGAAAACACAGTATTGTAAAAAAAAGAAAAAAGAAAATACTAGATTTGTGTAAGAGAAATAATTTAAAAAACGTTTTTTTTGGAAAATGTGTCTGGAAAATGATTTTGTGTTTAAAAAATCGTGAAAAAACTTATCGTGAACCTAGTATCGTGATTCGAATCGTATCGTGAGTTGAGTGAATCGTTACATGCCTAGGTGACAGAGGCTCTTATCTCTCCCTCCGTAAGCGTCCATTTGGTTCCATTTTTACACTAACAGAGTTATGTTGGTCCATGGCGTAGGCCTAATCATGCATACCAAACTGGGAAGTCTTTGAAATAAAAAAAAAGATTGATAAACATTGTTCTAAGGGTGTGAGGAGGCAGGTATACTGACCCAGGCAGGCCGCCGGCCTCCATCACGTTGGCCAGCGTGACGTCGTTGGACCACACGTCGTACTGCCACTTCCTCAAGCCCAGCACGCCGCACAGAACCCGGCCCGTGTGCAGCCCCACGCGCATGTTCAGGTCCACCTCCGTCGCCTCCACCACCGACCTGCAGGGGGCGGCGATGAGAACAGGAGCTGTCTCAAACATTGGAACCTCTCCCTCCACTACAGTATATAGCTCTGAGATGAGGTTCCACAGCGCCGGGTGCCGGCAGGTGACGACACTGGCATTCACCTTTTTCCGCACATCGTATCCAGGTCAGCCCCCTTGCTCTCAGCTGTTTAAAAATTTAGCGGCCAAGACATTTTTACCCACGGGCTGAAACAAGCGTTTAAATAGCTTTTTCAGTCAGCCTGTGCCATGTTTTCCCAATGCAATCTTATGGGAGCAGAACAGCGCATGTGGATGGGGTTTGACTGGCCACAGGCTGACTAAAGAAAGTGATTTAAACGCTTGTTTTAACCCGTCGGTAAAATTTTCTTGGACGCTAAAATTTTAGACATCTGAGAGCAGGGGGGCTGACCTTTACTTTTTGGATACGATGTGCGGAAAAAAAGTATTAAGAATCATGCATAGTGGCAAATTTTCGCCGATGTCGTCACCTGCCGGCACCCGACAGTGTGGAACCTCATCTCGGAGCTATATAGCGGAGGGAGCCGTTCCGACTGGAGTTAGTGTTGGAAACATATGCAGCATTTTAACCACCCTATACTTCCCCAGGGCTCCATACTAGGCCCCCTCCTGTTTTCGCTCAACACAAAATATCCTTGCTGACAATTGTAAATTATTGCTTTGCGTTTTCACAGTTTTAATTGTTGATTTATTTCAGCCCCCTTTTCTCTCTCCCTCAAGAGGCCTTGCCTTTTTGCCAGGCTGCAGTTGTAAATAAGAATGTGTTCTTATTCTTGCTCTGCCTGGTTGAATAAAGATTAAAACAATTAAATAAATAAAACAATGACAGTGTCGAATGTTCGTCCAAGAATAGGGACCCTAGGGCTCAAGTGGTTAAGACCTTTGCCATTCAAAGCGAAGGAGTCTGTTATGAACGCATAAATATACATAATATCAAATTACCAGTCCATTTTTATGGTGAACGTTCTCTTTCTTTCATTTTTCATTTCCCTTTCTCCCCAGAAGCCCCCCCCCCCCCCCCCTCCCCCACCGGCAGCGAAAAAGGCCTTTTTTAGATTACACGACTATATGTCATGCTGAACAAACTTGCCTCCGACACCGATACAAATTAGTTCCTTTAAGGGGCGGGGGGCTCCTGCCGGCACGCAGTATTGGAAGAAGTACTCCAGTGTTGACTGCGATTTGTCAATGTAATTTGGGATTTATACAAAACTATTTAATGGTTATATGTCAATTGTTTTTGTACAATGAATGCTTCTGTAAAAACCCAATAAACAAAGTAAAAAAAGAGTAAGAAGTAAAAGTCCTGTATTCAAAATATACGTACAGTTCCAAAGTAAAAGTACTCAACGTATAAAATAGGGCTTAAGT
>NC_139946.1:30942067-30944567 GCF_963454915.1 Gymnoscopelus microlampas
GTCTAAAATATACTTTTTGTGTACACCTGTACAGCCTGCGCTACCGCGGGTGTGCGGGCAACGGCTCGAAAGTACGTACCATAGCGTTAAGGAGAACTCCTTCTAACGCTATAGACCAGAGCTAAAAATATATATATAATATACATTTTATATCGATATCATGATTATTCTTTTTTTCTTCTAAATTTAGAGTAGCCAATTGTCTAAAATTGCCATGAGTTTACTATTCTAAAATAAGATTTTTACCCCTTTTTCTCCCCAATCTAGTCGTTACGCCAATTAATTCCTCCCCACACACATTTCTGTGCTGTCATTGCTGTTGTATCCTACTGACTCACCTGCCAGTGAGGAGCCCCCACCAGAAGGACGTAGAGCCTTCATCCCACTCCTCCCGCCCAGCACTCCCCGCTGACAGGTGCTGCCCCAGCCCGTACGAGTACGTTCAGTAACATATATTATCCTCCCTCCCCCGAAAACGGGCCAATTGTGTTCGCATAGACGCTCGACAAAGCCGGCTGCACCACGGTGGATTCGAACCCACAACCTCCGTGGTGGTGGGCACTGGGCAGTGACTTTTACCACTGCGCCACCCGAGCGGCGATATCATGATATAAGACTAGATATCGTCTGGGATTTTGGATATCATAATATTGGGATGTGGCAAGCGTCTTTTCCTTGTTTGAATTACTTAAGCCCTATTTTACACTTTTGAACATTGAAAATAAATAGCAGAATAGCCTATCTACAAACCTGCGTTGCATCGCAGAGGGTGGGTGCATGTACTATCGTGTATTGTGTAACCAATGAAAATCAGCTGATTGTCCTCACAAGTAGAGCAGAACAGTGTGTGTGAGTGTGTGTCAGCTGCACCCTTACGTACCAAACTCCCAAAGTACCGAAATCAATCCTAGTAATTAAATATAGCTCTCAATAATATCATTTTTGCATAACCAGTTGCTCGTTGGTGCAAGGGTGACAAAATGATACAAAAAAACAAACAAATATTGATAGGACACACACCTGTGCGTGTGCATACAGTATGTGCGTGTGCGTGTGTGTGTGCGTGTGTGTGTGCGTGTGTGTGAGTTTGTCCGGGTGCAGGTCACTCACGCAATGGTGTCAATCATGTCCAGGCCCATCTCCACACAGCAGTGAGCGTGGTCCGCCTTGGGTTGGGTCAGCCCTGACACACAATAGTAGCAATCACCCAGGATCTTAATACGTCTGCAGTGGTTTTCCTTAAAAAAACACACACACACACACACACACACACACACACACACACACACACACACACACACACACACACACACACACACACACACACACACACACACACACACACACACATACACACACGGAATGGGAGAAACAAACAAATAAAAAGAGAGAGTCAGAAGGTGGCTACAAACTTCACAGAGAGTCCAACCGAACAATAACTTTTTTCAGATGGCCGAACCAGGGCCGCATTAAGACCCCTCAGGGCCGTGGAACACCACAAAACCAAAGGCCCCCCCAGCGGCGTAATTTCACGCACATGCGCCCAACCTTCGCGCGTGCGCTTAATTTTCCGGGTCTAATTCGGGTCTAATTCGGGTCTAATTCGGTTCTATTTGACCAATATAAATCAACATTTTTTCTTTAAATACACAAAAATGAAATACACAATTCTCACAGGGCCCTGCAGGCTGCGGGCCGTGGAACACAAGTTCCACTAGGTTCCACGGTTAATGCGGCCCTGGGCCGAACTGAAAAAAAAAGGTTGGACGGACAAAATGCCAATAGGCCTACATACTGCCACTGAACTCTTGTGAACGCCAGACCCCGCCCACTCAATAATCTGCTCAATGCATCTGCCCAGCAACACCGCGGCTCGTCCTGCCGGTCTCTCAAGCCACTGGAGCATTATGTACAGCCAGCGCTAGAAGCGGTGGTTTTAATACCCGGATCTGCCTCGGAAAGTGCTGTGGGACATGTATGGAAGTTTTGTCATTTTCTTGTGACAGGTTGTGTTTGTGCATTGGTCACCGGAGAGGGATTTGAGAGGAGTTTGTACCTCCTGGAGGTTGGCTCGTAAAAACTGGTACCTCCCCTCAGCCAACATCTCTTTGAAAACAATTGCTGCTTTCACTCACTTTCACTGCTGGCAGGATGAAGCTTGGGCTGAATGAGGAAACACACTAAATGCCCACCTTGAACGTCTGACTAACTTCTGACCAATCATAGTAGCCAAACTACTTGGTCTAGTCAGGACATCTCGGAGGCGCGGAACATTTTGTAGAAATGTGCCTGCCGAACTGCTGTTCGGCTGGAGTATGCAGTGCACAAGAGACAAAGACAATTAGTAGGCCTTTGCACTACGGATATTTTGACTTTTCAAGAGGATGTTTTAGGGTTAGTAAACTCATGGCAAATGGTGCATTTATGCAGTATACTGTAGCGCCTTTTATCCAAAACCTTTTACAGTGTGACATTCATTCACACTCGCACACTGACAGCA
>NC_139946.1:30952067-31054567 GCF_963454915.1 Gymnoscopelus microlampas
GCATTCCTATACCAGGCAATGCTGTCAATTTCCCCCCAAATGCTCATCTTGTCCAATTTCCTATCATGACCTTATTAAGGTCATAAGCTATACTGTCCTTACCTCTGATATGTGGACCTTTTGTCAAGCCTGCCCTCGCTCCCGCCATGTTATTTTTGTACTTGTGCTTTTATCTTGCCTTCCCTGTGTCTCTCCCCTGGTGTTTTGTTTGTCCGCTGTTTCCTGTCTTCATTATTTTTGTTTATATCATGTATTATGTATTTAAGCCCTGCGGTTTCTTCACCTCAGTGCCAGAGTTGTAAACTAGTGTTACCTTGTAGTTAATGTATTAGCTCCCTAGCCACTGTCTGTGCATTCAGTATGTTTCTAGCGCCTGACTCCCGTTGTAGGTTCTATTGTACAGTAGTCTGTGTTCCTAGTGCCTGAGTCCTATATCAGTTTCTGTATTGTGTTCCATGTTCCTAAAGCCTGAGTCCCATCTTAGGTTCTGTGTTGTGTTCCTAGTGTCTGCATGAGTCTCATCTTCTGTATTGTGTTCTACATACTCACAGGTCATCTAGTCATTACTGAAGCAAATAAACAAGGCATCTCAAAACAGTCAAGAAAATGAGTGGCTTCTGTTTTGTGTTTTGTGTTCCTTGTGCCTCAGAGACCTGTTCTGCCTGCCTATCCTGTGTGCCTTGACCGTTTGCTTGTATGACGATTTTGGATTTCTGCCTGCTCGATGTTTGTATTTGCTTGGACTGCTGTCCTCCTGCCGTTGACCTCTGCCTGTAAGCCTTGTCCGTCATGCATTATTAACAATTTAATTGTATTAAACCTGCCCTACCTCTGGTTGTCTGCACTTGGGTCCTTAATCGTGACACACCGCAATGGTCACGAATGCGCTTCAGTGTTGGATCACTGATATTACATGTGAAAATCTGACATAACACTTCACAATGCATAAACACTTGAGCCTGATGGCTCAATCACAGTTGTGGCTAGAACGGATCACTATATTGTTTGCTCCCAAGCTGTGGAATGACCTCCCTCTGTCTGGCAGGACTGTAGCGTCAATGTCCAATTCCACCTCATCTCCCAGACCTAATATGCTTGTATCTGCACTTCCTGCTTGTCGACTAGACAGACGTTAGTCTATTTCTTTTTCTTAGTCCTCTAAACCACTTACACATATCATTGGTTGGCGAAGTTTCATAACACTTACTTCAGACTTGCATTTTGTACTGTACGTTGCTCTGCTAAGTATCAAATGTAAATTGTAACAGTTAACTGAGGCAATGGTGGCACACAGAAGATGAACTGGGAGCTGGACGTTTCCATGATAAACAATGGCCATTTACTGTATAGTACCTAGTTTCAAACCAGGAAAGCAGCTGTGTCATTTTAGATTTTAGCATTGGCTATTCAAAAAGCTCACAGCACTTGACTTTGTGCAGAGCAATTTTTTAACATTTTCGGAAAATATTGAAAGTGTTAGAATTTTTTCGGGCATTTGTAGAATCGGCCGCAGGTTTTAATGGGTTAAAAAGGGTGCCATAATACTTATCTTTCCATTGACTCAGTGATCGGCAAAGCTAATGAAAGATAACTCTCAACAAAGGAACCATTTGGCTGGACATGGTCTTGTCTACTGTTATAGAACATCGCTGATCACTTCTACATCTTGTGACCCATATTCAGATACCACGTGAGGTTCCGCACACATTTCTATGACGCAAAAGAGACCTCCACATTCCACCAGTAACGTCTCTTTCCGTTCTACTATCTGGTGACCAACGTGATGACAACAGCTGTCTCGTCTCTCTAATCCCTAGGTGTGATTGCCTCTGCATTATTGGTTGATCTTCATAGCTCTCCTTCGATTCTTGACCTTGACGTCACAGCAGGTGACACCTGGATCAAAATAGTACCCCCCTCACACACACACACCCACCCACCCACCCACACACACACACACACACACACACACACACACACACCTGACCCCCGCTGTTGTCATGACACTCCCTACCTGACGTTGTCATGACGCTGGATGTAGATCTTGTGAAAGATCCTCTCAGGCGGCTTCAGGAAGTCCTCCTTCATTTCCATGGCAACGTTCCTGGGCAGCAGGCTCATTAGCAGACGCTCCTGGAAGAAGGGGAGGGGTCAGGAGAGAGGAGGCGGGGTCAAAACCTCAGATTGGCAGGCTACCTTGACCCCTCGTATTATTAGCACAGAAGAGTACGCGGAGATCCTCTGCATAAATTAATTTGTTATTATTTATTTGTTATTAATTTGTACATATGTGAGTTAAATTAACACTTAAATTACACTTTTACAGCGTACGGACACACAGGCATATGTACACGTGTACATGCGCCATCACATACAAGACACAGACACAGACATAGACATAGACACAGACACAGACACAGACACAGACACAGACACACACACACACACACACACACACACACACACACACACACACACACACACACACACAGACACACACACACACACACACACACACACACACACACACACACACACACACACACACACACACACACACACACACACACACACACACACACACAGACACAGACACACACACACACACACACACACACACACACACACACACACACACACACACAGACACACACACACACAGACACACACTCACAATTAACTCCCAGTTGTAGAATAAAAAACGATATGCTCAATATGCTTCTGGTCTTCAATGCCCAGAGAGAATGACTCGGGTGCTAACCTTTTCTACAAGAGGAACGCAACACTAGAGCAAGGCCTATGATACCTTCCATTCTCTGGCATTAAACACAAATATAGATTATATCCTGTGTGGTAAGCTTCCAAGCTCTTGCCTGGGTATAAGCCGATAGAATGCCTGTTTGAAACTCCAGCAGGACGTCAAATGGTTATGAATTTACATTTACACTCCAGAGGGGCCCTGGTGCAGGGATACAAAGCTCCTGTGTATTCCTCCTATCACACGACCTTACACAGCCTGTGTGTGTGTGTGTGTGTGTGTGTGTGTGTGTGTGTGTGTGTGTGTGTGTGTGTGTGTGTGTGTGTGTGTGTGTGTGTGTGCGTGTGTGTGTGTGCGTACGGAAGCACACATGCACGCCACACCTCTGCAAAATGGCAATGTCTAATCTAAGACTATAATTTATCATTTAATAATTTAAAACTATAAAATGATGTGATCATATTTCTGCATTCTTAATGTTTCCCAAGTCTCATTTCAGAGCATTTCAGGGTTGCAGACGAACGACTCTCGTTTTGTCTGAACTCAGAACTCACTAGCCACATTTAATAGCTCCTTTATACTCAAATATAGTTCTTAACATTGTAGCTTATTCAATGCGTGCCATTAAAATGCAGGTTCAATTACTACCCGGAGCTAGTGGGGTTGTTAGGAACCTCAATCTCTAGAACAGCAGTTCTCAACCTTTTCTGTATCAGGGTCCACTTGAAAATCTCAAAAACCACCCATGTGCCTTGTGAACACGGCAGCCGAATACATGCCTTTTACTTGTTACAGAGTATTTCTACTTTTCACTGTGATATTCACAGTGTCATGGAAGAAAAGGCTCAGAAATGTAATTTCTCACAAGATCAAACTGATGTCCTTGTGCAGAGTCATCAACAACAAATCTACAGCACCTCAAACAGAGTGAGAGCAGATGATTGAAATTTATTTTGGGAGGAATTTATAAATCGTTTCTGTCAAGCAGAAACCTTGTAGCTTCATATTTCAACTTTCAATGCCTATCCAATTCATAAATTAATGCCCAACTTCATTGTACATGAGTGTGCACAAAAGTGGCAAAAACAGCCCATCTACAAGCATCGTGAGCTTGTGGATCTGCTATTTTTGCCGTTTTTGAGATGTCCATCTGTGGTTTTTATAAATCTGAAAATGTAACGGTTATGGATTTATCAGTCAGGTTTCCATCCAACTGATGAATTGCTGTTAATGCGTCTGGCACTGGTCTTATGAGAAGCATTTATCAGTGTAAATCCCAGTTCATGAGCTCAATTTTAATTTATATTCGCCATATAAGTTATGGACACAAAACAACAACAAAGTGAGTCCGGGCGTACTGCACCTGTTCATGTGATCAACATTTCTATGAGAAACGTCTATAAAATGAGCGTCGAGTTCACCGGACTATGAAAAGCAAAAGCAACAACATGTGCACAAAGATGGATTAACCCTTTGTGGTGCTATGACCACATTCGGTGCCACCTGGGACAGAATTACATCTGTGTGGGAAGGGCAGGGAAGAGAGGGGGGGGCTGGGGTGCTAAAAATGCCACTTTATCAGCGGGTTACGGGTGCCGGCGACACATTTCAGCACAGATTTAGCACTAATTCAGCCACCCCCAGACAGTATTCCGACACCGTTACTTGCAATACTTTTCCTTTCGGCCAAGCGTTTGGTGCCCCCACCCCCCGAGCTTGGTGGCCTGGTTTGCAGCCCCTATTGTCTGTGCAGCATTAAGCATGTACAGTATATGTCGGTTCCCTTTTAAACACTACATAAGCACAGAAACCTGTCAGTAGGCTATGATTAGGCTGAGTCAGTTTACACTCTTATATGAAGGAGAAACCAATATGGATTTTATTCGATCATCTCTGCAATATTCTTCTTGACGCTCAACATTTAACCATTGCCATGTGAGGGTTAGAAGGCAAAAAAAAGAAATAAGAAAAAAGAGAGAATATTTCCCCCAGCCTGAAGGATCAATACGTGAAACAGACAAGCATATAACATACAAAGCGGGTTTTGTGTTTGGAAATGTCTACCGTATATTTCCAAATAGTAGCCCGGGCGTTTCATACGCAAAATCGATTTGGACCCCGGGCGTTTAAAAGGAACCAGGCTTTTGCAGCAGGCTTTTATTTATTTTTGCACTGGCCTGCACAGGGCCATTATTTGGTCACAGTTCCAATTAGGCTGAAGAAACTGCAAATAATAGCCCCAGCGTTTGCACGGACCGGGGCGTTTATTTGGACGGGGCGTTTAATACGCAAAATGTTGTCAGACCCCCGGCCGGTATTAGGTAGGTAGGGCTGCTATTTAGAAATATACGGTATCTGGCTGCGTATCCACCAACTAAAGTCTGCATAAAATAGCAATGGATGAGCATGCGCCTCATTATAGGCCGGTAGTCATAGTCCAAGCAGGTCTGCCCATCCCATAATAAGGCCCTAAGAGTCTAAAGCCCGGCTAGCAGCCCGTAGAGGACATGCAGCTTTTTAGGGTTCATCCTGCAATCTGTTGAATAGATTATGAAAAGCCTGTGAGGAGGTGCCTAGTTGCTCAGTCAGTTAATGCACAGACCAGTATGCTCCTTGTAAGTGCAAGGAGCCGGGTTTGAATCAGGGGTCTTGTCTTGTCTTGTTTTGTGTTCTGTTTATCCTCTCTCTCTTTCTGCAGTACCAGATAATCGATGCACATCCAACAGTGAATTTCAAGGGGTGCAAGATACAAACGGGAGGCATGCGTTAATCCGACAGACCTTTTCTCCGACTATGTGGCATCCGCGTACGGTTAGGGTTAGGGTGCGGGTTTGGAATATCCACACACCATTCTTGCTGCTCCCAAGGTGCATAGCTATTTGTAAAACATTTCGACCTGTGTGGTCTTTGTCAGGTGCAGTACGTACCTGACGAATGCCTACCCGACAAAGACCACGAGGGTCAAAACGTTGCGCAAATAAAAATTCACCTTGGGAGCAGCATGAATGGACAGTGTGCAGATATACCAATCTTTATCTTTCCTAACCTCTCTCTGCCCTTGGTTTCCTTTCTCTCTACACTGGCCTATATGAATAAAATGCCAAATATTTTGACAAGCTGACACTTGGGGGTGGCATTATAGCGGGAAAAGGTCCTAGGATCACTCAGATGGTATTGGGTTCATCCTCTGCGGGGAGCATGAATGTGCCTAAGGCAAGTTTCATGGCAAACCACACGTGCAAGTAGAAATTGAAACCTAATGGTGCTGTAGGGTGGGTCATGGCTGATTTGAGCACCTGTCACACCTGGCCTGAGTAAAATTAATTAGACTCTGAGCGAGGTGTGACTACACACTGGTGTGCATGCACACAGTATAAATCAACTATCGCCACACACTCGAGTCAAGGTAAGCCTCTGTCCTAAAAGTACATTATCTGCTCTCTCTTGTAAAATGTTTCTATGTAGCAATACAGTTACAATACAATTCCGTTTCGGTTTATACCACAGCATGAGCAGAATAACTTCATGATTCTGTTGAGCTACGGATATAAAGAATTCTGCTGTCATCTGTCCCCTGCTACTGAAACATGTCACAGTGGCGCTAGAGGAAAGGCCATAGGGCCACCAACATCAGAAGGGTCATCCTCTGGGGTTCATGAAGGTGCACAGCAATTTAGCCAGTAGGTTTCGAGATATGTTGTTTGCAACCAAAGTGTTGAATTTTAACATTACTGTAAGGCTGAATTTACTCCGATTAGATATTTTTGGTCTGCAATACCTTCGCAATCATGTATAAATCAGGCTTGAGTGTGATTTACAAGAAAGACCTCCACCTGTTGTTGGCATCCAGTGAAAGAGGTATTAGGGGAGGGGGATAAGAGGGAGCGTCTCATGGTGCATGGTTCACCTCACACAGTGTTCACAAAGTGAAACCGGGGAGGGCAGATGGGTTCTGAGATTGCTATTGACCCGGCATACACGTTTCAGCAATCAGTAGAATCAGTGACTCCCCCACGATGCTGCGCAGAGGACTCACAGCAAAATCATTGAACTCAGAGTGTAAACACTGACCCTTATGTGTCCAGTTAAATGAACAATTTGCTCTGCATACATGAGGCACACCGTTGATGCATCAACGGGTAAAGGAAAGTGATGAACAGTGCCGTTTGATAGTTGGAATCCAAAAGCCCCCATGGAGGTCTGGTGGGCGGTATAGGCAGCTCGGCAGACTGGTTTGCCATCTGCAGTCTGGAGGCTAGCTGATGATAGATCCCAATCAGGGGCTTCTATGTGCGTCTCTCTCCACCAGATAAACTGTGACCTTTAGCGGAGTAGGAAGCCCATGAAAGCAATCTGCTTGTGTAATTACCTGTCAGAAGGGAGCTGTTACTGCAGCGGGAAAACACAGCACATCATCATCTAATCTACAAAGCGCAGGTGCTAAGAGGGTATGTATGTGTGCGTGTGTGTGTGTGTGTGTGTGTGTGTGTGTGTGTGTGTGTGTGTGTGTGTGCGCGCGTGCGTGCGTGCGTGTGCATGCACGCAGGTTTGCGTTTTGTCACCCGTGTGCATTTTGTGCACGGCAAACTTTGCGCATACCCCGGCGAGATGCGCATGCAGTGGAAGAGAATGCTAGAGGCGAGATAATTATTTCTCCTTTTAACAACTGATGTAGGTGGGAACAGTGTGTGCATGGCGTGGGGGGTCGCTTGGCTGTTGTATAACGAAGTGTTTCTGCATGTTAAAGTTTCCTGACTGTTCCTTGGTTAAATCAGTGCATGTGGGTGTGCACGTGGAGGGGGTGGATCGTGTGGCTCTGGTGCATGTGCTGCAGTAATTGTTCTTTCCTTATATAGCTGCTGTCATAGTTACTGAGTGCCTGTGGGCAGGTTGTCAGAGCATTGGCACCTGAAACCTTTCAAATCTTATGACTTCTTGAAAATCTGCTGAAGCCTACAAACATGAGAGGGAAACCATAGCGTGGGGATGTATGTCTGTGGATCTCTCTCTTCGTATGCCTGACATATGGCTTTATACCTGATCTACAAGCCCACAACGGCGCACTGCGGCACGATGCGTTGTGTGCTTGTAGATCGTCCATTTTGGACTTTAAAAATGGCACAAAAAGAATGGCATTCCTAAAATCGCTGTCCTAAAATGACAACGTCCACACAAGTATAGTAACAAAAATGTATGTTCGTTGCGTGCGTTTGTGTGTGTGTGTGTGTGTGTGTGTGTGTGTGTGTGTGTGTGTGTGTGTGTGTGTGTTTTCAGTCATGTACAGGTACACGTGTGCTCATGCACACGTGCGGTGTATGGCATGCACAGCCTGCGTGACGCATGTGTGATGTGACGACTAGACATACTAACTACGTACAGGCTCACCTGCTTCTCATTCTCGTCCTCCAGCCGCAGTCTTTCTTCTATACAGTTGCGGGCTTGCAGGAAAACCTTCCTCTGTGCGCGCTCCGTCACAATCCTCACAAACACCCCCGACAGGTTGACGCTGGTGAACAGCACGGCGTTGGCCACCAGCTGCCGGCAAAACAAGAAGAGACATGCAATCAATCCCATCTGTGTCTGTGTGTATGCATACGTTACTGCGTGCACAGTATGTATGTCCTATATGTGTATGTCCTATATATGTTAATCAGTGTGTGTGTGTGTGTGTGTGTGTGTGTGTGTGTGTGTGTGTGTGTGTGACACACACACACACACACACACACACACACACACACACACACACACACACACACACACACACACACGTGTGTTTGCAAAATCAGAAATTTCAGTTGCGTGACCTTTAACAAAATTGTTGTTCTCGTTTTGTTGTACTGTAACTCGGCTGCAATGCAATTCCAAGGTTTAACCACTTGAACCCTATAGCGTCCCTATTCTGCGCATGTCATAATAGGTGATCATTCGTCGAAAATAGCTGATCTACAAGCTCACAAAACATCATGTTGTGAGCTTGTACATTGGCTTTTTTTTTTGGTGTAGATTTGGTGTAGATGGAAGAAAGAAGGAGGCCAATTAGACCCCTGGGGGACACCTGCCAATGAAAAATAACAGGGTATAAGAGGTTAAGCAAAGGTCGAATGAATATGACAGTTTTGATATCAATGTGTTACTTCAACTTTACTGTCATGTCAAAAGTTACACCAGGTATAAAGGTTCCCATGGTTTCAGATGCAAAATGGTGCATGTATAAACAGAAGAGAACAGGTTATGGCCAAAGGTATGTCTTAGTGCAGATAAATGTGAGGAGGGGTTGGCTGGCTTGGTTAGACCTTTCAATCTCTGATTAATCCTCTGAAAGTCAGACATCAAGGTCGGCGCATGGATTGGGCTACAACATGAACCCCATGTGTCTTCTAAAGAACAGGAGCTCTGCTGTATCAATAGACGTGGGTGAGCAGTGGTTTACTTCTACTCCACTACATCTCAGAGGCAAATATTGTACTTTTACTCCACTACAATTATTTGAAAACATTAGTTACTAGCTACTTTGTAGATTTTGATTATTATTACAAAACATACACTAAACACTCAGCCCTATATACATTTCGGCCATTTGAAAATAGCCAATCAACAAGCTCACAGGGATGTGACGCATTGTGAGCTATCTGCTATTTTCAAACGTTTTTTTTTACTTGTGAAATGGGACATTCTGCATACTTTTGTACTTTTCTCAATTTTGAATACCGGACTTGTACTTGTGACAGACAATTTCTATAATAGGGTATACTGGTACTTTTAAGAACAAAATGTGAGTACTTCTTCCATCACTGTGGGTGAGAGACACAGGAGCCTGACAACGTGCATTACTGATGATCAATCAGGGAATATTGATGATGTCAGACACCTAATGTAAAGCCTGAGCTGGGCATTCTCACTCCACACAGGTCAGAGGTAAAAGGTCGTTGGTCGTAAGGGCAACAGATGGATTTCATATAGTCTTCTGAGCAATCAATTTCGTTATTGCTCCTTGTCCTTGAATGCAGCTGTGACTAGATCAAAACAGAAAGCTTTATGAGCAAAACACAAGACTACTCTATATTGGAAGTAGCCTAGACTGTGTTTTACTCGTCTTACAGTGCAGGTGAGCCGTTTAATTGTAACAGCAACTCAACATAAGGGTCATTATATAATTGTCCATTAATGACATCAGCTGTTAATTAACCAGTTATAAACCGCTCTTAATTAAAGTTAAAATAAATATGCCAGGGGTGCCACTGCCAACATAGGTGCCTAGTGTCTTAGCCACTTAATAAGTAAGTAAGTAAGCTTTGCCTATCTCCTGTTTCTGTAGCATGAGGCAGCTTCACTCCCTGGACATGAAGCTAGTATGTTGCAGGGACTTACCCTAATCCAACCCTTAATACAGAGTGCCAACCTGGGAGGCACTGGGTCCAGGATCGAACCCCAACCTCCCAGTCTCCCATCTCAGTAGCCCACTAGGCCACTGAGATGGTTAGCCATAATGGTTAGTATGCCGATAGTCTATGTCTCAAATGTCTCTCCGCCGAGAAAATAACTTAAATCTGCCACCTCATTGACCTGTGGATAGTGTTCGAATTTGACACGCAATTACTAGGCTTCGAATCACTGTATCAGCGAAGCTAAGTTGTGGGTGACTTTGGTGGACAGCTCCGCGAGAAATGCACCGCTCTCGGTTTCAGCACCGGTGCGTGGAAAGCTCCCCGTTTCATTTCACAGGGACAATTGAATTGCCACCGTTAACTATTGCGTAAAAGTCTGTAGTCCGACCACTGTACTGGCTGAAGGTTTATAAAATTGTCTACTGAGTATGTTTAATTATATCCAAGGTAGAAACACGGGCATGTGAAACTGAGTGAGAGTTTGGCCTATTATGCGGGACGGACATGGATGGAGAGACACAAAGCTTACCGGTCTCCAGAGCCTTTGCCTTCTGCCCGTGACCGACGCGGCTGTAACGATGAAGTGGGACACAGCGACAATGACTCCGAACAGGACGGCCAGCAGCGTCCGCACCGGGAGAAGCACGTAAGCCACCAGGGTGACCAGCATGAGCTGCCATACTCCTTGTTCTGGAGCAGCGACACTGTCCAACTCCATGGCGCCGAGCGCCAGAGGGAACGGACAGCAGAGGAGCGCAAAGGTGAAGCTGAACAGCAAGGCGAGCTTGGCGATCTGCTGCAGCTGCGTCACCTGCAGGTACTTGACGTTGGTGACAATGAACAGCGAGAGGAACACCACGCAGTGCACCGGGTGCGAGCCCTTGGACACGGTGAGCCCGGGACCGGAGAGCAGCTCCATCAGGGCCAGCGACGACGCGGCGACGATCAGCACCGCGAGGGCTTTGAGCGTGGCCGTCTGCTCCAGGTTCAGGTTGTAGGTCTGGAACAGAGCCTCCAGCTCCCGGCTGTTGAACTCGTCCTCGCAGGCGATGGCGCCCAGGCGCGTCCCGGTCGGACAGTGACCCTTCTTCCGCCGGGTCTTGACTCTCTCGAATGGTAATTCCTCCATGCTCCGGCCATTCATAAAGCCATGTCTCGACGCACAACAACACCAAACTTTCCGGCGCCTCTCCCTTCAGGAATGGAACCGGGACCCACCCCCCTCCCCCCTACTCCCAGTTCATGCGCCGTAAAGAAGATGTTCAGTCCGGGGGGAAGACGGACGGAGAGGCAGAGGCGACTGCAGCGCTGCTTGGCGACTTGAATGTCCTCGATACGCGCGCTGTCCACAGGTTGATGACTGTTGTGTCGTCAGGAAAGTAGTCCGACCAATGTGCGCTCTGCTCTCCTCCCTCCTCCGCCCCTCTCTCTCTCTCTCTCTCTCTCTCTCTCTCTCTCTCTCTCTCTCTCTCTCTCGCACATGCACGCGCGTGTGCACACACACACACACACACACACACACACACACACACACACACACACACACACACACACACACACACACACACACACACACACACACACACACACTGCTTGCACACAGTCTGTGTGTGTGTGTGTGTGTGTGTGTGTGTGTGTGTGTGTGTGTGTGTGTGTGTGTGTGTGTGTGTGTGTGTGTGTGTGTGTGTGTGTGTGTGTGTGTGTGTGATTTAAGACAAAGTGTGTGTGTGTGTGTGTGTGTGTGTGTGTGTGTGTGTGTGTGTGTGTGTGTGTGTGTGTGTGTGTGTGTGTGTGTGTGTGTACACGCACACACACACGTCTTGCTCCCTTTCTTACTGACTTCTATTCTGATACCTCTGCGTCTACTGTACCTTTCTCTCCAACCTCTTTCTTGCCTCACAGTATAAGTGGACCACCTACAGTGTTATCTTTGCGTGGCCCCTGAGCCCAGACAGGGTCTTGTCGGTATATGGAATCCTGCGCTCCTCCACCATAACTCAATAGGATCATGCTGCCATAGGGATGATCAAAGCACTCCGACTCCAGGCATCTCACCCAACCGTCATGCACGCACGCACACACTCGCGCAAGCACGCACACGCATGCACGCACGCACACACCTGCAAATTGTCAGAGTACATAAAATGTAAGACTATAAAAACACAGGCTCATATTTCTGCATTCTTAATCTTTCTCAGGTCTCATTTCAGAGTATTTCAGAGTTGTATATGGATGACTCATTTATCTGAACTCAGAACTCAGTAGCTAGATTTAATAGGTGCTTTACAGCTGAATATACAGAGTTATTTTATTATTATTCATTATATATCACATGCACACACGCACGCACGCGCGCACACACGCGCGCACACGCGCGCGCGCACACACACACACACACACACACACACACACACACACACACACACGCACACACACTATTCGTTGGCCTTTTGCCTACTTGTTTGCCAATTATCCATTTTCCAGATAATAGGCTACAGAATGAAACCCAGTCTACTCACTTCAAAACACACACACACACACACACACACGCGCGCGCGCGCGTGTGCACACACACGCACATGCCTTTAATTTGCTTCAGACCAAAGACCATGAGAGATAGCTGTGGGAGGAAAGAAGAGCAGCCCGGGTGGTTTGCCCTTCCCTGGGTTTGCAGTCAGAACTGCAGTTCCCCACTAAAAATAGAGCGGCAGCACTGGTGGTGGAAGGTCCAATAATAACAAATCCACCCAAGTCATAACTTGTTCGAAAGTCATAACATGGCTGCCATGATCAGTGGTCAGATGGGTGGGCCGCGAGCATTCTGAGAGCACGTTTATTTGAATGATCAATGGATCAATTGTGTCGCAAGCTTGGATCAATGGAACCAACACCTATTGTATGAAACAAAAAAAACATACAGAATGTGTATAGGCAATCGAAAGAAGAGAGTGCTTAGACATTCCAAGCTGACACATTCATGTACGGTGCATCTCCGCGTCTTCCCTTCTTTATATACAACGTACAACACATTGTCAAAGCCACTGAAGCCACTGAAACCACTGCAGATGGCGTCATCTGCTACCATTTGGCAAGCAGAACCACAGCCTCAAGGCGTGGATCAGCAGGGTCTGGGACAGCTTTCTACAGCCAGGCAACTATCTATCACACACAAGCAGGCAACTACATGCGTACACATACGTATGCACATTTATTAAGGCAGGACCTGCACACACATACATGCACACAATATTATTTATATTTAAACACATTTATAGTAACACGTGCCACACACAGGCACCTGACACTTAATATTTAAAATCGCATACAGTATACATCAAATACAATATGTACAATATGTATGAGCATCAAAGGCACCTCATATTGTGCAATTCTTACACATACCAGGGTGACATGTGGCTCAGGAGGTAGAGCGGTAGTCTGGGAATCGGAAGGTTCCTGGTTCGATCCTTCCAGGCTTAATGTTGAAGTGTCCTTGGGCAACACATTGATCCCTGGGCGCTGTATAAATTGTGCCCACTGCTCCTAATAGTTAGAATGCATAAATGCAGAGGACAATTTCCAGATACGTGCAAATGTACTTAGCAAATACAACAACTAATGGGGACATATTTATTTCGTTTATTTTTTAATCTCCGCCAGGCCGGACGGCCAGGAGGCAGTGATTTTGTTTTCGCCTCTGTCTGTCTGTGTGTCTCTCTGTCTGTCTGTTAGTGCGAAGCTAATATCGCAGACTGCTGCAGATTTTTGCAATCTGTGCATGGGACGTATTGTGTTTAATATTCTTTTGTGCGTGCATTACCCCCCACCCACTTCCTCTTCAAGGATTTAATGGAAAAACCTTTGTATAACCTTTATGCCATTGTGAATTTAATTACCATAATTATG
Organism: Gymnoscopelus microlampas; assembly: GCF_963454915.1. Taxonomy (NCBI): domain Eukaryota; kingdom Metazoa; phylum Chordata; class Actinopteri; order Myctophiformes; family Myctophidae; genus Gymnoscopelus; species Gymnoscopelus microlampas. The sequence goes on from NC_139946.1 coordinate 30,966,117, forward strand.
TACTTATTGAACTGTGTTTGACCTTATTGTTTCACTGAACCTGCTGAACCTTTTGCTGTACCTTTCTTTTTCCCTTCATAACTCTTGTGCCCCAACCATGAAGTATGGAACTCTGTTTGAGCTTATGTATACTTGTCCATTACTCATCCACACCCTGTTTAAACTTATCGGTCCAAACATGGGTGGCAAGTATGTAGAAGGACACACTTGGCCACCCATGTTTGAACAGGGGCGCTCCATGTAGTGTCCCTTTCTAGTTAGTATACTATAGAAAAATATTTCTATTGATATACTATTGATTTTCTGGCAATTTTCAATAACAAAGAATCTTGGATTTCATAAGAATGATTATTGATAGGTTGGGAATGAGAATTTTATAGTGGAGCAGATTGTATGTGTGGATTCACCTGTTTGTTTTGTATATCATTTCCTCTGTGTGTGTGTGTGTGTGTGTGTGTGTGTGTGTGTGTGTGTGTGTGTCTGTGTGTGTGTGTGTGTGTGTGTGTGTGTGTGTGTGTGTGTGTGTGTGTGTGTGTGTGTGTGTGTGTGTGTGTGTGTGTGTGTGTGTGTGTGTGTGTGTGTGTGTGTGTGTGTAATTGTGCGTATCATTGGATTAATAATGCCCCTCCCCTATGTATCATAGCCCACCTTGGTGTCTATTGTCTAGTCATAGATAATTGAACTACCAGAAACAGAACTATTTTGGAAGAAAGGCTATTCTCTTGGGAAAATATAATATCGGTATCTTAGGGTAGATATGGGCATGTGGTGGTGCTGACATTGCTTTTGTTGCAGAGATGTCTTGCACGTCTAAGGAGGTCAGGGGCTAGCTGGTCAATGAACAACTCAATGCGAAGCCCTTTGGGGCCTCGTAACAACAAAGACACTACATGACAATCCATTGCAATTCAGTCAATGCACACTATTATTATTCACAGTGTTCTCACAAGCCTATAGACCAATTATCCTTCTGAGATAGAAGACCTTTTATGTAAACAATTTATCTACAGCATCTATAACAATTACTGTATGTGTCTATATATGTGTGTGTGTGTGTGTGTGTGTGTGTGTGTGTGTGTGTGTGTGTGTGTGTGTGTGTGTGTGTGTGTGTGTGTGTGTGTGTGTGTGTGTGCACATGAAGTGTCTGGTGCCTGTTTGTGTTTGGGATGTGTTTAAATAATATGAATAATGTGTAGTGCACATCTGCATTTGTGCGTGTGCGTGCGTCCGCGTGCGTGCGTGCGTGCGTGCGTGCGTGCGTGCGTGCGTGCGTGCGTGCGTGCGTGTGTGTGTGTGGTGTGTGTGACAGGTGGTTCAGTTATTTGTTCATAAGCCTGGTTGCCTGGTGGAAAAAGCTTTCCTGGAGCCTGCTGCTCCAGGCTTTGGGGCCTTGAGGCTGCGGCAGTGCTTGCCAGATGGTACAGTAGTAACAGCCCTAACAGTCCATGGCTGGTGTGGCTCGGGTCTCTGTCTCGGACCCCGGTCAAAGGAGGCTTAAAAAGTACTGGTTCTCAACGTCGGGTCTGCAATGGGACCACCACCAGGGTGTCCAAATGGAACCTTACGGGTCTGTAACAATGAGAGTGAGGGGTCCATTTGGTTCTATTTGCACACCCTCAGAGTTAGTTAACACCGTAAATGTTACAGTGTAGAGTGGGCTCCCAAAGATTAAAAAGAAAAATGATTCCATTTATAAACTGTCAGAGTTACAGACCCGTGAGGTTCCATTTGTTTCCCTGGTGGGTCCCGGACCAGACAGCAGGTGGCGGGGTGGTTAGCGCCCGGCTAGACGATGATTTGATGAGGCTCCAAGGCGGCGAGGAGACCACCCCTGATTCCTCCGGCCCTGAAGTAAGTGACAGCCGCAGGTTTTTTTGGACCGTCCCTCTCTCCAGGATGCCTGACAGCCCCCGTTGCCATGGCAACAGAGGCAGGGAGGATAGCGGTTGTGACTGATTGTGACTGAGGTGATCCCCAATCCGGTACCCTCTCCCCCCCACTCTCTCTCTCTGTCTCTCTCTCTGTGTGTGTCTCTCTCTCTCTCCCCCCCATCTCTCTCTTTCTCCCTCTCTCTACCTCTCTTTCTCTCTCTCTCTTCCTCCCTGTCTTTCTCCATCTCCTTCTCTCTCTCTCTACCTCTCTTTCTCTCTCTCTCTCTCTCTCTCTCTCTCTCTCTCTCCCTCCCTGTCTTCCTCCATCTCTCTCTCCCTCAAAGCACTCTTTCAGGTGCTTTGAGACACCGAGAGGAGGGCCAGTTTGTTTGTAGCTGTCTGTGGTGTAGTGACACAATGCCCTGCCCTATACCAGCTCGCTGTGCTCACTGACATTTCTCCAAATTGAGGCTCTGACATGAAGGAAAGCACAGCGCCAGATGAAAGCCCCAGCGGTGACCTGAACATGCAGAAACACCCCGCTTTTCCGTCCCTCCCCTCTGCATCGCAAAAACCCGCCACCGCGCTTCCGCCATCAAAGCCGGTTGATTTCCTGTCCTGAGAGACTATAGAGTGCAGAGTAAAATTATGTTGATTTATCCATTTTGTGTATCAGAGCGTGTACAATTGTAACCAAATCTGGACCAGCAAGGGTCCAAACATACATTTTGTACTCGCCCAGAGTTAAATGAACACTCAGGATTTGACTGTGTGTGAGATTAGTGCCAGTTGGCAGACACGCACACGGAGAATGGGGACAGGTTCTTTTCTGCACATCCATGAATAGGGGAGAACTCCACTGGTGCTGAGACAGCTGCCGCACTGTTGTTTGCATTCATGAGCGAATCCTGCCCGCCGCTCATACAAACACAATTAGCTCCATCCGTCGGCCCTGTGAAAGACATGGGAATAGCACAGACGGAAATGCACTTCCATTGATAAATGTTAATGTCTGAACACAGACTCGCAGACGGCTCGAAGCCTTTTCCCCATACAGCAGTTGTTCACACCAGTTGAGGAAGTTCTGTGGATATGTATACTGTATGTTAACATGCTTATACAATGTGCTTTTGTGTATTGCATGATGAATGGCGGTTAAACTGTGGGGGTCACTGGAATATTTGGTTGGCCAAATCCCCATGAAATCCCTTAAAGCTTCTCTTTGATGTGAAATGGTACTCAGCAGACGGTTCTGTATTGGTGCTTTGATGTCTTTTTTTCAGTTGTAAAGCAGCCAACAAGACTGAATGCACATCTCCATACAGTATATATACAGTGAGAGGGGGAGGAGGAAAAAAACAGAAAAAGTGTGAAGCCTGATTTATACCTTGTCATGCGATGGTGTTGTTGGGCGCCAGAAATAGCTGATCTACGAGCTCACAATGCGTCGCGTCCGCGACCCATTGTGAGCTTGTAGATCGGCTATTTCCGGCACACAGCGTCGCTGTACGACGGAGCATCAAGTTGAGCATGAGAGAGAGAAAAAGAGCGAGTTCAGCATAGCAGCAGCAGGTTGAAAGTGATTGTGCATGTGTGGGGTCTCTGGGGCTGCAGTGTGTGTGGGAGTGTTGTTGAGCGGGAGAGAGATATTTTTAATTCTGTATGTCAGCTCCTCTCTCATCTCACATGAGAGTGGGAGCAGGGAAACATTTCCAATCCAACTCTCGTTTAACCCACTGATTCTCAACCTGGGGGTTCGGGACCCCCAGGGGTGCATCAAGAGTAATCAACAAACTACTATAAAATCGGGTCAAACTGTAACGAAGAGGTCCTCTGTTACTGTTAATTGACACTAATTTGCACTTTACTCTTTTGCACAGTATATTTGCACAAGGATATTGGATCAGAAGGGGAATGTGCAATATGTTTTAGTGCAATATAATTTGGCAATATATATGGGATGTTGGATTGTGATTTTAATACTGCTTATGTCTGTCTGTTCCAGGGTGTTCGGGCAAAAGAGTCCCCAGGGTGCCCGAGCACCATATATGGGTGGACTGGACCACAGTAGAAGAGAGAGGGGGGTTTTGTGTTGTATATTGGAAGCTGCTAATAATGTGATAATGTTTGTTTTGCCATAGGGTACTTAAGTTATATGTTTTTGCCAGGGTTATTGATTCAGATGTTTTAATGGAATGTGTGGTTTAGATTTGTTGCATGTTTGGAGTAACCTGCAACATGGTTGAACCCACACTGATTGACTCACACTGATTGGCTCAGCTGAGTATAAAAGGCTGCCAGAAACAAACATACTCAGTTTAGTTGTAGGACAAGGACATGGTGGAGCTGCCGACCACCATGCCACCTTCCGCTGCTGATGCCCTTAACCTGTACACTTTGGATGAATAAAAGCACTTTGGTTGCAATTTACATCCGACTCTGTGCTGTTTCCAGCTGCTTATTGGGCCAGTCCTTTACACAAACATTGGCCAAATTGTGAAATAATATGAGGCAAAAATTCCCAGTTCAAATATGATTATTTTGGGGGGTCGTGGCCTGAAAAGGTTGAGAACCACTGGTTCAAGGACCCCCAAATTGATAGCCAAGATATGCCAGGCATAAGAGAAGGTTTTGTACGGCGTGGCTCTATAGCAGTGATTCTCTAGCTTTTTAATTTCAAGGACCCCCATTTTGATATTCATTAGGACATGCACCACCATTTGATACAATTTCTTTATCTCTCAATCTACACTGTAAAATGATCAGTGTTAATTTAACCCTGAAAGTGTGCAAATTGACCCAAATGCATGATAAGGGCCCATTTAGTTCCATTTGTACACTTTGAGAGATACAGACGCATTAGGGTCAATTTGGATCCTAGCTATCAACAATTTAGCTGGGGAACCACTGGAACCCTCTCAAGGACCCCTGGGGGTCCCTTAACCCCACTTTGAGAACCACTGGTTTAATCACTTATTTTATTTATTTAGCGAAGTCCTTAAGCCAAGCAGTTGCCTCCTGGTCTGCTATATGGAGGATGACTAATCCTCCTTTCAGTCTTTGGAGAGGACAAACTTCTATGATGTGCTCCATAGTTTGCTCCTCTCCACAAGCTCACAGTGGGCTTTGGCTACTGCCCCATTTGTGAAAAGCTGGCCAAGCAGGGGCCATGTCCAGTCCTGAATCGATTGAGTGTCGACCATTGTCTCCTTGGGAGGTTGGCGCCAGGGACCTGTTGGTTGGGGTCTGACACCAGATGTTTGTTTGGGACCTCCTTGGACTCCCATTCATTTTCCCAAGCTGATTGGATGGTGAAGTCAGCTGGTGGGGTGTTCTTCCAAATTGGCCCGTCTGGATGGAAGTCGAGCAGTGGGTGGGTTGTAGATCTCTGCATGGATTGGTAGATGGGGTGAGTCTTTGGACTTTTGAAGCATCCTTTGAGTAAATGCTGCTCGCCGGATATGTGGAGGGGCTATGTTTGATAAGACAGGGAGCCAGGGGAGTGGTGTTGAGCGAATAGTCCCAGTTATGGTTCTCATGGTTGTGTTGAGCTGGGTGTCCACGTGGTGTGTATGAGATGACCTGGACCAGACGGGGGCACAATATTCTGCTGCAGAATATGCAAGGGCCAGTGCTGAGGTGCGCAGTGCGGAGGCTGCCGCCCCCCATTTTGCACCAGCGAGCTTGCAGAGCAGGTTGTTTCTTGACTTCACCTTAGCTGCCGTCCCTTTTAGATGTTCCTTGAAGGATAGGGTCCTGTCAAGGGTCACTCCAAGGTAGGTTGGATTAGAGGTGTGATGGCTGACTCCGCAGCCACACATAGAGACTATAATGTATGGTAATCTTCCTTTTGCTTTATATATTTAGTGTGTTTATTTTCAGTTGTTCATTATTAACCAGTTGAAATTACATAATTTATTGTTTAGTTGTTTTCTATGAGTTCAATTCTTTGAGATACCAGTTCTGTGGGAGGCTGCTGACATAAATGGACATTATGGGCTGGCCAAAGGAATGGGGATCAGCTGCTCCAGATCTGCAGCTAATCTGGACAATTGGACTGCACCACAGTCCCTCTGCACTATGGGGTGGGGCAGGGGTTCTTAAGAGTGTGTGTCAATGGTAGTCTTTGTCTTTTCCCCCTTTTGTATTAACAGTGGTCTGACCCGTCCCTATATATCTCCACCTCATGTGTCATTCTAGTTAGTTCAGTTTTCAGTTCAGTTGTGTTGTTTAGTCCATTTTCTGTTTAGTTATTTAGTTTAATTTCCTTTGTGTTTGAGCACATTTATTGTTTGATTATTTTGAAACGAAACACAAAAAGAAAAATAAATACAAAAAAAGGAACATTATTTTAAATCAACAACCACGTTTCCCTGTGTCTCTCCTTCCGACCAACTCGGTCCCTGACAAGAGGCATGCTTCAACTTGTCCGCTCAGGTGGATGTTTAGTTCTCTGGCAGCTTTTGCATTGTGGAGATGGAATACACTGGAGACAGTTTTTGCTGGGCTTGCTTTAGGCGCCAGGTTTTGCAGAACTGGTCCAGTTTAGCAAGGTCTTCATTGAGCACCTGTTCCAGTGGGTCAAAGTCTGGTGCTTGGAATGCCAAACAGATGTCATCTGCATAGATGAATTTGTGGGATTTGGTGGTGGGTAGGTTGTTTGTGTAGAGGTTGAACAGGGTTGGAGCAAGAACTGAGCCTTGAGGGAGACCATTTGTCTGCGTTCTCCATGCGCTCGTGTTCTGCTTTCGGCTTTAGGACTGTGACAAGGATTCTTTGACTTGGCTCTCAGGCGTCGTCTCTTAGAATTTAGTCTGCTGGAAGGATCATTAGTTTTCCCCTTAGTTAGTTCGTTTTAATCACTTAATCCCTATATTCTTAGTTAACCGGGGTCGCCCAGGGTTCAATACTAGATCTGCTCCTTTTTTCCCCTCTACGCTAATTATCTTAAGAATAGCCAATGTATAAGCTCACAACCTTGTAGATCTGTTATTTTCAGAAAATGTTCACAGATTGCTGCCGAATATGATTAGCCTATATTATGACATACCCAGAATAGGGATGCTGGAGATGTGGTTAGAACGTGTATAAGTAGGGTACTGTAGACATTATGTGCATGTACTGTGCCTGCCTGCACGCACCCGCACACACACACACACACACACACACACACGTGCATTTTCAGAATCCTTTCATAAGCCGCCAGTTGCATTTTTTTTTAAAGCAAAAGGCAAAAACAAAAATAAAATAAAAAACATGGTGGCAAGATTGTCATTCTTTGGAGTGCAATGTGAGAGAATTATACATGAACACGATTAAAAGATGAATACGATCCTCAACGAATAGAATCCCAGCGGCAAGGCAGCTTCTTCAACTGAAATACAGTATGTATGCAAGACTGATGAAAGATCAAGGAGAGGAAGACCACCAGCTGTTCCCTTAAAAATAAATAAACAAATTGGAAATCTGTGAAAGATTCTTTGAAAGACTTTGCCTATAATGCCAAAAATAGGGACCTAGGGTTGAAAGTGGTTCAAAAAAGGGCATTGTTTGAAGAGGCATCGTTTGAAGCAGAGGTGGGGGTGAGGTCTGTTATCCTGCCACCAATGTCTCCCAGCAACACCTGCCAAATGGTGCTCGGCTATACTTTGGGAAAATGGCAACAATTCTATCCCCCGGTGGAACGAGGTGGTCCAAGCCCTAATGATTTTCTTCCGTGCTGCTGCTTTTAGGAGCGGATAAAGATGTGCTCCCTGGGCCACTGTGGACCACAAAGTAACATTAGGGCCATGCTGGTGCGACAGAGACCAGGATTTCTCCCAAGTGAATGGTTAATGGTTTTTGTCGCTGTCGGGCACAAACCTTGTATGTCCTGACCCTAAAACATAACTTTTCCGGAAAAGGAAAAAAGAAACTGCATGTGTTTCAATGGATTCTTTATTTTTTTGTCATAAGCTCTTAAGCATAACACTTTTGATTGGTTATATATTTATTAAACCCACACACTTAACCACTTTAACTTTTAAAATGTTTCAAAAATAGTGAAAATAGGATATCTACAAGCTCACAATTCGTCGCAATGTGACACGTTGTAAACTCAGGAGAATTCTTTAGTTCTGCATTAGACCCAAAGATGGAGGGACAATCTGTTATCTTGCTACCATAATTGACGGCCACAGTCATGGAGTGTACACGAGTGTATGTGCTCAATTGCCAAGCAGACACATGGCCCAACTAACTCCACATTTTCCCCCAAAATTCCTCAATATTCTGCCTGTGACACCAGCTGCTTCGCATCCCATCACTGTACTTGCAGGATGTACAATTAATATCAAACGCATTATGCTCCAATACTTATGCAAATCACTTCGCCAACACAAAATTCACGTCCGGGTGTTTCTTTTCACCAGCCAATCACCTTTCACGTTGCCACGTCCGTTGCCACGTCGCGCTGACGTACGCTAAACAAGCGCTGCCGTGCGCACAATGCAAACGAGCCCAAAGGCGCGCAAAAATAAGCCGACCATTGCTTACACACAAAGTCAGACCTGGCAACGCAGCCTACGCCAATCATGTGTGAGAGATCTACAAGCTATGGGGCAGAGACGCCACCGTATCTTAGCAACAACTACAGCGCTCACTCTCATTGGTCGTGTCACGCTAAGAGCAGTCTCCAGACAATGGCATTGCAGACAGCTTGCTGTTACTGCTGTAGCCATCACAGGCAGTTGCAGCACGACGGACAGGGCGCTGTGATAGCTGCCATGTCGCTAACGCTAACGTGGTTGTCATGCCTGCAGCGGCTGTGCAATCACTTTGTCAACAATGCACGTTCGTGTGGTGAATGTCAATATTGCTGCTCAGTTCGTCCATTGTAGATGGTGTATGTTTGTGTGTGTCTTCTGGAGAACTATGTAGCTCCACAGCAACTAACGTAATGGCAGGACCGCCCCGTGCAACGCATGTTAGGCTGCATTATGGTCATGTAGTAATTTCAGATAATTTCGCTCCTATTAGAGCAGTGCTTATCAACCCTTTCACGCCGCCCCCCCCCCCCCCCAAATACACGTACTTGATCTGGGACCCCCCCATTCTGTTTGACTCCGTTCCACAAGTAAATATTGTGAAAATAGCCGATCTACAAGCTCGAAACGCCTCACGTTGAGAGGCTTTGTAAGCTTGTAGATCGGCTATTTTCTACATGATTGCCTCTTTCTTACATTCTTTGCCAATGTGGCCCATGTTTTCATAGTATAGTTTGTTGACTACTTCTGTTGCAGAAATGGCCATTTCCTTTACTTTCGTTTTTTTATTGTCTCCGCCAGGCCGAAAGGCATGGCGCAAGACTATGTTTCACCCCCTGTCCGTCCATCTGTGATAGCTAATCTCTCACATCGTTGACTTGATCGCAGCAAAATAACAGCCCGATGTGGAGAGTCAGTGAGAGCTGGATAAACGAGGTAAAATGTGTCAAAAGGAGTCTGTACGGCTGTCGATAAATGAACACATGACGTCGGTGGGAGAGGAGATATTGTGTCTTTTGGACAAACAGCAGCGTGGTGCTGATGTTTGTTGTGTGAAGCAGCTTAATGTCAGAGTGTTTGTGTTGGAGCGCCTCAGTGCGGCTGCAGAGTTCATGTGCAACCTCTTCCAGAGAGACACAGAGACACTAGAAACTCTGCTGGGGAAAAAAAACACTGCTGGGCATTGACTTTCATATGGACATTGATCTACACACTGCAGGTATATCTGCTACACACACAACATCAAACTACACACTGCAGGTATGATGCAGCGTTTGCATTACAGCCAGCATGCCAGCGTAGTTCCCATATGGTTTCAAGGTGGGCTAAACCATATGGACCCCATGTCAGCAATGTCAGCGGCATCCACTTCAGTCCCAACTGCGATGCCCATGCAGGCTATAAGTAGCTTCTACCTGGCCCTTAGGTGGGCCCCAACTAGCCATGTTTATGTGGGACCAAGGCGGGTCCTAACTGGGTTTGCCCATGCAGGCTTTAACTGGGTTCTACCTGGGCCCTAGGTGTACCCTAACCAACCACAGTGCAGTGCCCATCGCTCCAATTGTTGTGACGTCAGGGTTCTCAATACTGCACATTGGTGGAGGAGGAGGGGCCGCAGGGCGACCGCACACATCGCTGAACCAATGGTAGCCCACGGATGTTTCCTCTGGGGATTTACAATCTGCCCCTCTATGCCACATATCATCCGCACTACAGGGTCTTCACTGACCGAGCCACGGCCCCACTGACCCTCATGACGCTACGCCACTTATATGAGTTGCCAAGTGGCCGCGGGCGCAACGTGGGCGTGGCCGCGGGCTAGACGCGAGCCCCCGCGTAGCGGGGGCGAGCTTCTAGTAGTACTAACCAGGAGCTGATCTTGTGGAGCTCTAAACTAAGTAATTTTTCTACCTCTGATTTGTTGTGATGAGGGACTTTCCTTTAGACAGTTAGTTTACATTCACAGGCTGACTTCATGTTGTTAACATACATTTATAAAAGAGGACCCACATGTTAGTTGTGGTGAGGCCATTCACTCACATCCACCACTTGTTTTCTGCCCCCATGTAAAATTAAAAGTCTATTGAAGGGCTTTTAGACCTGATCTTTCCTGATCCCATAAGTTGTAAAAGGGCCCAACCACCCTCCCAGGTAACTCTGCAAGAGCACTTCTGCACCCACAACATAGTGGATCTCATGGTGTTTCTTTTGCTTCTGTTGTGCTTTAGCCATAAAGTTGTTTGTTGCCATGTAATAGTAGTTCCTCAGGCGTTCTTGGAGATCCTCCATGGAGCCGTCTGGATGGCCACCCATGTTACCCTCCTATTGGCTGAGTATTCTGTCATCCAGGTTACTCTCCTCTTGGCTGAGTATTCTGTCATCCATGTTACCCTCTTGGCTGAGTATTCTGTCATCCATGTTACCCTCCTCTTGGTTGAGTATTCAGTCATCCATTTTACCCTCCTCTTGGCTGAGTATTCTGTCATCCAGGTTACTCTCCTCTTGGCTGAGTATTCTGTCAATTGGCAAGGCAACGTTGCACCAAAGTTCAGCTTCGCTCTGTTACTCTGGTGACAGAAATTCCTAGCGTCTCAGTTTTCTGTCACACTTGTTGATTACAATGGAGCGATACATTTAACACAACTTTGGGCACCAAAGTAACCACCTTCCGCGTCCTTTCTGGATCATTCTCAACTTTTCTTCAATTTAAAACAAAGGTGTCTGTGTTCTGAAACACTGATTATTTATTACCAAACATAGAGCCAAGCAAGAAATCTAAGTCTGCACGTACACACACACACACACACACACACACACACACACGCACACACGCACACACGCATGTTGTCCAAAGAGAGTCAATGCATTGCTGTTTAATACATTAATGACAGCAGGAACAAAGTATAAACCGGCTTGCTATACTTTTCCACTGCAGCATTCTGCCTCTCTGACTCATTTGATATGTTTGGTGCAGGGGGTTAGTAAAGTCATAGAATGCAGTGGACCTTATTTAAAATAAGGTAATTAGAGAGCTGGGCCACTGTGGGCCAGTGACAACTGCTCAATTTCTATGATCCTACTTGCCTTCTTAATGAGCAGTATAGGAATACATTATTGTAATGTTGCCAGACAGTCCAGACTTGGGTACACAGGGAATTCAAAGCAAATCGAAGCTGTATAGATAATGATTGCATTGTCAACCCGTAAGCTGATCTACCTATTGTTGACCGGGGTCCCCCAATGGTGTATCCTTCCCTTGGCCTTGTCCCTTTTTCCCTCTACACCTTTGTATAACTCTACACCTGTATATCTTTGCAAAACAAATGTTGAAGCATTGTGAGCTTGCAGATCTGCTATTTTCTGTATTTTCTATTTGTTTTGGAAAAATGTTCTTAACCAAAATAGGGACGCCAGGTTGATAGTAGTGCATGCGATAGTGAATTAGTGGTTCTGAGCTAAGCTGCGAGCCACAAAGAACATCACAACTGATGGAGTTATTTTGATTGATCATAATTTGTCTAGTGCCCTAAACCTGCTTTAAATGTCAAATTAATATAATGCTGTCATATTGGCCTAAACTCTGTCATGTACTATTCTGCTATTTCTCTGTCTATGCAAGGTCAAACTAGCTACAGGCGTTCTGTGGCTATCAGTTGTTTTAAGAACACTGTATCTCGGTGTTCTCTGCGCTAACAATTCCTTCAGCGCCACTGAAGTCATCACTGACCAGTGACAGGTCAGACCCGAGGCCAACATGTTGTCCGAGACATGTGGACGCTGTTGTTCAAAGATAAACTGTCACGCCATCTTCATCATCTTCATCATCTACCATCATCATCCTCATCTGACGACGACGTAATCATCACTATCCACCAATAGTAGGAGGACACCTCTAACGGCTGGACCCTTGATGTATCTTCAATGATGTCATATGTTTATGTTACTGGACGCTGTTAAAGTCCAGGGCTTTCTCTGTTTAACGGCAGAGAGAGGCGACGACCGATGATGCGTGAACCTGCTGATACTGTAACCTTCCATTACTCTCTCTCTCTGAATACAAGATATTTCACTACATCCAATGGCTGCCTGTGTCCTGAGTCTGGTTTTTCTTTGTCGCCTTTGAAAGTTACTGGTACTTTGTATACATACTGATGTGATGTTTCGCCCTGCATTGGTATCTATACATATGGGTGATAAGGAAGAAACCTACTTTATCAATTGGTCCTTCGAGCCGGATATGGTTGAAACAGGGTCGACGAGGGGAACTGAGCTATTGACCGGAACTGTACGGTCAGAGTCTCTTCCCCTGGCAGACCATGTTTTAATCCGTATCAAACGAACCAGCCTTGGGTGTAACGATGTATCACTTCTATTCAGATGAAGGTTATCTTTGAACAGTATCACATTTTTTATTTTATTTATTTTGTTTTGGACCTGGACGCGATCGCTGGACCTTTGGACTTACCCTTTGACTCCCACATGTCTCAAATTCCACATGGTCCAGCCATCGGAGTCAGGATCCCCGAACCATTGATTCGGTATGTATATTTTTATTTTTATTTTACCATGGTCCAGTGATTGGGATCTCCACGTAACTTCTCCCTGTGAACCTTGATCTGATGAGTATACCTTTTATTTTATTTTATTGTCTTTACCGAACGATTTGTCTCATAAATTATCAGCCTGTTTTTAAATTACTGTTTAACACAGCTCCGCCAGGGAGTCAGTCAAGTCAAAATGTTTTATCACCTGGGAGGACATTCCCTGAATGTCTCATAAATTATCCTCTTATTTAGAATACAGTGGTTTTTATTTATGTTGTTTTATTTTCTGGCTTGTCCATTGTATATATTGATCACCACCAGACACATCCATCCTCAACGTTTTTTTACACTGATGTTTGGCTATCAGCTGTTACTTACAGTTATTTGTCTTTATTTATATATATATTTATGTAAATGCATCTAGAAATAACCCACAATCCAAACTTGGGTGTTTCGATGTATTCGTGACCATATATATAAACATATGGATTAATTTTTTTGTACCTCGAATTACCACTTTATCACGTCATTGGTGTTCGGTTCGATTAGATTTATCTAATAATAGTTTTACACTAGGTGGGAGGGGGTTGTCTGTGTGGTGCCTACATGAATATATACTATTTCAGGTTTGTCATAATGTACTCATTTTTCCTTCTATACTGATATTTGACCTAAGATTAACCCCTGCCACCCCTTTACACACTGCCTATCGGCTGTATGTGGGTTAATGTTCTAGTCTACTGTTCTAGCCTTAGATAGACAGGCATAAAACGTCCGCCTTATCGGGTCTCAAATCAGCTGTTCAAGGGTACTTCAGTGTTGCTCTTCCCCTGGCCTCATATTACCTGTTAGCTACAGGTAACACATTTGTATGCAGTTGTATTTCTATGTTAGTACCACCCATCGGCCCCAGTCCGCGAGTACAAAACATTAATAGGCAGCTGCATACTCCCGTACGGCATTGCCAGGTTGCCTCCCTTGTAATTCAGAAACTTCTGCATCGGCCCGAGTCCGTTTGAAGTTTGTGTTTTACTTACTTTGTCAGTACATTTTTTTTGTTTGTTTGTTTTGTCTTATATGGTTTGTTAAATATATATATTTTTTTCTCTGATTTCTTCTGTCACCAGTCAAAGTTATATATATTGAACACAGACCGGTTTTATTTTGACCACTGTAGGTTAAATCATCCATCCATTTAATATGTTGAGCTTTAAACAATAAGTTTTAAATGCCTTAATAATACATTTTATATTCCTTTGAACCAGTGAATATATTTTGCCTTAAATCCTAAGTTTGAAAATTCCAAGTTTTAAATTCTAAGTTTTAAATATTTTTAATATAATTTAAACTAATAAATAGCCTAATACTGAACCCAGTCAGTAAAATATTTCTCATTCCAAATGTAGTTTGTCGCTGAAATATGTATGTTCGGTATGTCTGTGTGTATTAATGAACGATTGTTTTCTCTCTCTCCCTCTCTCTCTCTCTCTCTCTCTCTCTCTCTCTGTGTGGATCCGCCAGTGTGTGAGTACGAGCGAGTGAGCGAGCGTGAAAGTTTAGTTTTCTATCTCTGTTTATCTTTCTCTCTTATCTTCTATCTGTGTATGAGCGATTCAGCTATGCAGGCATGCGTGAATGTTTGAATGCGCGTTTGTCTGTCTTGCTCGTTCTCTAACAATCTTAGTCCAAATTTCAGTCATTCTCCAGTCAGTTAAAATTAGTTTACCACTCTGGTCTCTAAAACTACATTACCCATAATTCCTTACAGGAAGTGTTAGTTCTCGTAATCCTAACTGCCACGTTGCTTAGCAACGATTGCCCCTACAGCCTCCATTGTTCAACTTCATTCAACCCATCTCAGTTAAATTAACCCTAATACGATTCAATATGTTCTAATATCAATATTGGAAAAAATTAACTATAATATTAAGTTTATTATAAAGTCATTTTGAATTATTTTAAACGTTTTGAAAATATTTTATCATTTTAACTTAAGATTTTTTTGAGCTGGTAGATCTGCTCTTTTTGGAAAAAAATTAATTTCGATCTATTTTGGTGTACTTTACCTAACTCTAATATACTCTTCAGAACAAAGATGTTTATTCCTCATTTTTCATTGTTATATTTTAATTTTAAATATTTTAATTATAACTTTAAAAAAAAAAAATGATTTTTTTTTTTTTTTTTTTCATTTTTTTCTTTTGATTTTCAGTTTGATTTTTTTTCTTTCTCATCAACAGATTCATCCTCTGACACACACTATATTACAGATATATGGGTGTCAAATAGAGGGGAGTTTGATGAATGATTCGATTTAAATGTTTAATGCTTTGTTTGTCTTTGTTTCATTTTAGAACGAGAATGTAAGCCACTCCATTAATCCAATTCCTGGACAACAATAATGTCACAATACCTGCTAATTGTGACATACAGGGCTAAAACTTTAATTTTATTCCAAACTGTTTTAAACTCTGTTTCATACTATAGTCAACTGTAGGTCTCATGCCAAACAGTAAATTTGATTTCCATCTATCTTACAGATTTCAACTAATGTCTTGGATAGATGTTTGATGCCCCCAGGCCTACATGATGCAATCGGGAGGTATTTCTTGAGTTTTAAGACCATTCCACGTGAGTTTTTCCCTAAATAAAGTGTAATGATGTAATAAATACAGGTATCAGGAGTGTACCGTTCCATTTTTCAAATACTTGGACCTACAGGTCAACTTGTTAAATAAAGCACTGGACCGCAGCTTCACAACGAGGAGGGTAACTTTTTCTTTTTCTGAACGTGTCCAGAATCGTCTTTGACAAAGTGACGTAGGTCTCTTGTCAGATTATTTGAAAACTTGTCAGACTGGTTAGTTTTCTCTCACTCTATCAACAGAAACGGGCTAAGGGTCATTAACGGTGCTAAAATTGATCAAATCTAAACATATTTTGAAAAGGTTTGTTTGGGACAGTACATTAGCTGAGATTTTTTTTTTGAATTATAATAAAGTTATTTGCAAATTGCAAGGGGAAAACTTTGTTGTGTGGTGTCTTAAAATGTCATGAAATATAACCATGTTTTGCTTCCTAGTTGAATAAAATAACCATTATATACAGTCCTTTTGAAGTACAATTTTGAATTAATATCTGAATAAATTATACAGTCCTTTTGAAGAAGTAAAAATGTGTATGTTATCTGAATAACTAACCATTTATTTTTGCCCTTAAGTCATTTAAAACTCTGTATCCTTCACTGTAAGGTTTGCCTGTCTGTGTCTGGTTTGGTTTGAATAATGTCACAAGGTACAAGACTTGATCAGCTTGCCCTTTGACCCTATCCAAATCATGATAAGATGTAGGCTTGATGGAGTTATTTTGATTGATCATAATTTGTCTAGTGCCCTAAACCTGCTTTAAATGTCAAATTAATATAATGCTGTCATATTGGCCTAAACTCTGTCATGTACTATTCTGCTATTTCTCTGTCTATGCAAGGTCAAACTAGCTACAGGCGTTCTGTGGCTATCAGTTGTTTTAAGAACACTGTATCTCGGTGTTCTCTGCGCTAACAATTCCTTCAGCGCCACTGAAGTCATCACTGACCAGTGACAGGTCAGACCCGAGGCCAACATGTTGTCCGAGACATGTGGACGCTGTTGTTCAAAGATAAACTGTCACGCCATCTTCATCATCTTCATCATCTACCATCATCATCCTCATCTGACGACGACGTAATCATCACTATCCACCAATAGTAGGAGGACACCTCTAACGGCTGGACCCTTGATGTATCTTCAATGATGTCATATGTTTATGTTACTGGACGCTGTTAAAGTCCAGGGCTTTCTCTGTTTAACGGCAGAGAGAGGCGACGACCGATGATGCGTGAACCTGCTGATACTGTAACCTTCCATTACTCTCTCTCTCTGAATACAAGATATTTCACTACATCCAATGGCTGCCTGTGTCCTGAGTCTGGTTTTTCTTTGTCGCCTTTGAAAGTTACTGGTACTTTGTATACATACTGATGTGATGTTTCGCCCTGCATTGGTATCTATACATATGGGTGATAAGGAAGAAACCTACTTTATCAACAACATAACACTGATTACTTCTGAAGAAATTGGCTTTTCAGAAGGTGGCATACTATTTACTGTTGCTGTTTATTTTCAAAATAAATCCCTGTCTTTTGGAGTTTTAAACTAGTGATGACAGGCTGTGTTTGGGGACTGGAAAGGAGGGAGTCCATTTTTGTGTTGCACCTGGTGACCCCTAGGCCAGGTCGTAACACCCACTGATTGTGTTGTTTTGCCAAATCCTAGCTCTATAATGTGAGCCGACTGAAACGGAGGTATTAGGTTATGCTTTTCTTTTCTTTTCTTTGCCAACACAAATCATTTTGAAAACCGTGGACCAGGACAATCTTGATAATCCAGTCATATTATATACGTGGCAAGATCTTCTTCTCACTTGAGTGCTGTAGAAATTGTAGGCTACAGTCTGACAGGCCATAGCGGTGCTCTCCATTGGCTTTGAATAAATGATCCAATTTGTCAGACATTTCCAAGGAGGTGGGGAGCCGCAGGTGGAGGGAAAAGAGTAAGAAGTGTCGCACCCCCACACTCCCTTGGCTCTAAACCAGAGCTTCGGAGCACAAAAAGGGTCATGATTGGACCATACTGGGGCGGGTTCCCATGTGACATGGGAAGCAATATTTCTTCAATTATATGAAATGTGTTATGAGCTTGTAGATGTGCTATTGTCGGCAAGTGAAAATAGCACCTCTATTCATAGACAGTACTCAAGACACCCAGGCAATCATGCAAAAATAAAATTATTTTCTTTATTTAACAAAGAATATACAGTACCTATTGAGCAGTTCTCAGTTATTGAAAAGTGAATGTAACTTTGTAAAAATATGTTTTTGATATCTTATAATCACTGGTTCTCAAAGTGGGGTCCAGAGACCCCCAAGGGTCCTTGACGAGGGCCTAGGGGTCCCCAGAAAAATAAACAGTTTAAACACATAAGCCCTATTTTATGTTTTGGCTATTCAAAAATAGCCAATCTACAAGCTGTTAGCTCACAGCCTGTGTTATGAGCTTGGCGAGGGCGTCTATTTTCATTTAAAAAAGAATCTTGACAAAACAATGTTGGCAAATCTTCTCTTATGGGCGTCCCTAAAGGGATGGGTCTTCGGATGAATTAATTCATACTACAGCCTTCAGCAGACAAACCATGTTGGTCTTTAGGGTTAGGTATAGGTTTTAGTTCAGTTGGCTGTAATTAACCCATTGAATCTGTGAGCGCATGTCTGTCATTTTAGATTTCTTTGGCTATTCAAAAATAGCAGAGCTACAAGCTCATAGCGTGGCACCGAGTGCCACGCTATGAGCTTGTAGATCTGCTATTTTTTTAAATGTGTGAAAGTGTGTGCAAATCTTTGAATATATATTTTTTAAAGTGAACATTTGTGAAATATTTTGTTCCAGGGATGCCCAGAGGCAAAGATTTGAGTTACAAATGTTCGCTTTACAAAATAAACTTTTCACGTTTTTTCAAAAATAGCAGATCCGCAAGCTCATACATGTGCGGCACTCGGTGCCACGCTATGAGCTTGTATATCTGCTATTTTTGAATTGCCAAAGAAAATGTGTTCCCGGATTGAATGGATTAAGGAAGGACACACACAGTGCTCATATAATGTACTTCTAGTTGTATCATGCTGGTTTCGTTTTATTTATTTATTTATTTATTTTTGACATCATTCTCCCTCGTACCGCATGGCTGCTCTCCCAAGCTCGGTTCAGCGGTTCCATTATTTACAGCTGGCAGAGCAGCAGGTGGACCAGTCCACTCCATGCGAGAAGTGGTCCGGAACACACAGAAACCCTAGCGGTGTCCCTGGCCCTGAACCGGCTGGACCTGACACATGCAATATTCAACAGCACCTCTGTGCCAAAGACACTTAACCCATTAAGGCCAATTCTAAAAAAAAAACTTTTAAATCCTAACCTTTTTCTGAACAACTTATGTTGCTGTATCAGTGGTTCTCAAATGTTTTCATGTCAAGGCGGACCCCCAAAATGTATTTGGTCGCCAACCCCCATCTCAAAATATTTTGTTCCAGGGAGCCCCAGAAGCAAAGATGTTTAGTTAAAGATGTTCGCTTTAAAATATATATTTATTCAAAGATTTGCACACATTTTCACGATTTTTCAAAAATAGCAGATCTACAAGCTCGCAGTGCGGTACGAAGTGACGCACTGTGAGCTTGTATATATCTGCTAATTTTGAATAGCCAAAGTATTAAATAATGGTTAAAGTGGTTAAAGTCTAAACACAGATACAGTACAGTAGGCTTTCCCGGTCTTAATGGGCTAAGCCGCATTTATGCTCTGTAGTACAACGGTGTGTCTCACTCCAAAATCACAGGTAGTGGAGAGAGTGACAGACAGACAGACACACACAAACACACACACACACACACACACACACACACACACACACACACACACACACACACACACACACACACACACACACACACACACACACACACACACACACACACACACACACTACACAGCTCAGCTGCCTGATGGACGTGTGTGTGTGTGTGTGTGTGTGTGTGTGTGTGTGTGTGTGTGTGTGTGTGTGTGTGTGTGTGTGTGTGTGTGTGGCGCGTGCGTGCGTGCGTGCGTGCGTGCGTGTGTGTGCGCGTGCGTCACGCTTTACACTGGCAGTTATCCCAGACAGATTATAGCGCCACACATCAAATATTAAAGCGGTCACAGCTCTCAGCTGGCTGTGGGTGAGCTAATGAGTGTGGGGGTTAAATGCAAGAAAGGCTGAGCTGCTGCACTGAAGACCCTCCAATACACTGCTGCTATAGCGCCCTGAAGATACGGAACATCTCACCTTTGACATTAGAATCACTCCATGATACAGTGGAGTGGGATTGCCAAGACTGCATGCGGATGTTACATGCATACATACATGCATACATCCTCCATATATGTATTCTGTTTCACATGCATACAGTAGCCTATATACATAAACACCCGTAGACCAGCTGTGGAGCCTGTGTGTTATTGAGTTATTGAGCGGAGGCGGAAGCACGCCACATCCAACGGCAAAATACGCCGGAGACTCATGTGCTCCATCGCATTAAACAACATAACCAATTTAAATCGCCACTGTTATACTTCACACATCTAACAAGACGACACTGAACACACGATTCACCCAGAGGGACCCAGCAATTATATCAATTCTGCGGTACTAAAATGGTTTGTGTTTTGCCGGCTGGTACTCTAACCTCAGTTGTGTCTGTCTGCCCCCCAGGGGGTCCCTGTGCTTGCACTGATGATTAGCATTAGCATAATGAGCTAAATGTTAGCTGCTGCTGCACCACTTCTATAGGCTGCGGGGCTGAGCTGACCTCTGAGCCAGACGACACTCAACTGAAGGATCGGAGCACAACCATCATTGGTGAGGAGTGAGGCTGTATCAGGCAGGATTGAGGAGTGTTAAGCCTGATTTAGGATTCTAGGGCAGTGGGGTTCAAACTTTTTCATGTCCCCCCCACGGACCCCTGGGGGTCCCCGGACCCCACTTTGAGAACCAATGTTCTAGGGGGTCCCCAGCTAAATGATTGATAGCTATAGGAATCAAAAAGACCCTTAAAGGTCTGTAACTCCGATTTGTGTATTCATTTGTACACCCAGAGTTATGGGGGTCCGTGGCCTAATGCATACCAAACCGGGGGGGGTCCGGGAAATTTAAACGCTTGAGAACCACTGATTTAAGGTATGGTCATACATGTGTGGCTGAAACATTTAACTTCCTTTCTATGCGAGTGAAGGGGGTGGAACTTTCGGACGCAGCGTGTTGGCATGTTGGCTACTTGCTTTCATTTGCACATGTGTGACGGTGACGGACCGGTGGCCGGTGTCCCCATGGTACAATGACACGTGCACGACTGAAACAGCAGAGCCCCGTTCACTTCCATTCTATGTGCAGAAGGGTGGAGCCCCACATGCCGTCAGGTGGGGTGGCACGGCGGTTTGATGCCTCGGCATTGGTTGGCTATACTCCCCTTCAGTCATGTGTGACCATACCCGTATATACTTCATCATACTGTACGAAAGTGTCGCTCGGCGAAAACAGCCGATCTACAAGCTCTGGGAGCTTGCTATTTTCCGTGCCTCAAACCGGCCCCTGTACTGTACCTCCAACATAGACAGAGGTTATGTCAACCCCGAACCCCCTTCCCCCTGCTCCACTGCCGCATCCTGCTTGCCATCCCTCCATCACCATCACCCATCTGTCTTCCCAAAACAAAATGCAGACAGTTCGCCTAGCTGTCTGGAATACACATTAGGATCGATCTGTCACTTCAAATCTCCCTTTTTACCCGCCCCTTCATCTCCCCCGCCGTCTCTCCAATCCTGCCCGCTGTCCCCTTTACCTCTGGCCACCTCGCACTCCTTAAATCTCTCTATCTGCCCATCTCCAGCGTGCCTTTTATCCGAGCACGCCAGTCAATGGAGATTACCTGCTGTTAATTCTTGGGGCCAGCGGCTGGCTAAGGGAAACGGGGGGTTCTAAATGTAAACAGTGGCACGCAAGGAAGCTTAAGAGAGAGCTATAAATAGAAGCAGGGGAGGGAGTGTGCATGTGAGAGAGGGAGGGATCGGAGGGAGGGAAGGAAGGAGGGAGGGAGAGAGGGAGAAAGCTTTGCTTATGGAATAAAAATTGCTCCCAACCGTCAGGGATTAGTGCGTCCCCTGGAGGATTTTCACTCCAAGCCCAATCTGGGGCGATTGGGCAGAGCACCAGTCCCAGTCATCTTAATTCAGTTAAGCCTGGCCACCACACACACACACACACACAAACAAACAAACAAACAAACAGGCACACGCGTACGCTACACTCACAAAATGCACAGACACATGAAAGCACACATACACACACACACACACACACACACACACACACACACACACACACACACACATATGCACACACGCGCACTTAGCAGAAGATGTTAAAAGAAGAGGATGTTACATGGAAGATGAGAATAGAGGTGTTTTCGGCAAGAATGGAAGAGACAGTGGAATGGTCACTGGCTGTGGGCAGGCAAAGCAAAGACAAACAGTCAGAGTGGGAAAAACAATAAAACATGGATACACACACACACACACACACACACACACACACACACACACACACACACACACACACACACACACACACACACACACACACACACACACACACACACACACAGTGAGCCTCATTACCAGTAGATTAGTCAGCACCTGAGCCTGCTAAGCTTGTTAAACATAAACTCAGTGCAGCCTACAGTATGACAAACACACTGGAGGTCTTCACAGGTCCACCATAGAGATCTTATTGCTATAATCACTTACGTGATTGATTATCACCACTGTTGAGTCAATTAGCCTAATATAGGCTACAGATTTTTGTCCGCCTCTGTCAGTAGCCTAATAGATTGCAGGTCAGTTCACATCCTATGGAAGTGACAAATGCTGTTCATTGTGAAAACATCACTATATTTTACTGAACAGATTTCTGCCAATTGTACACTTTGATTTTGTATGGAATTGCAAGGGATATGCCATCTACAATAAAGGCACATTTATAGCCTCGTAAACCCCCCCCCCCCTTCCGGATATCTCATTTGCATTTGATTTCAGGAATTGGGTCTGGCCTTAGGGCTTATCTGGGCGTTTCTTGCTTGTCCACAAAATGGACTCGCCTATCAGCGTCCTCGCTCATTGTTCTGTGATTGACAGCGGAGGTTGGCCAATCAGGTTGAACCCGAGTGAACCCGAATGGAGCCGAGTGCAGCCGACAAAAATGGAACGGGCCGCCATTGAAATTCTGTCCGCTGTTTTGGTTTCGGTTTTAAAACTTCAAAACGCTCTCAAACTTCTTTTTTTGGTTGTTTAACTTTATATATGTGGTCAATTAATCATGACAGAGCCTATTTAAAAATAAAAATTCAGAGAACCGGCAGGGGCGGGCAGTGACACGCATGTATCCGAATAAAGCAACCTATTTTCGGCATGGCCCTTTCAAAAGTCCCCCTGCGTCACGTTGTCTGGTGGGCGGGGAAACAAACTGCTGATTGGCTGAAGGAAAACAAACTGCTGATTGGCTGAAGGGGTTTTCAGTCAACGGCATTACTCCCGCCCAGCTCCAGCCCACAGACAAAAAGCCAAACAGGCCCCCATGCCAGACTCACTCCTGATATCAAATGGAAATGAGATATCCGGCGGGTGGGGTTTACCAGGCTAGGAGGCAACGGCCGGTAAATCTGTGTTTCTCAACCAGTGGTCCATCGGACCAGTTCATTTCCTTTTCCAACAGGACTTGGCACGTACCTGCACATGGTGCTACAACTATAGTAACTGGTTTGCTGACCATGGTATCACTGTGCTTGATTGGCCAGTCAACTCGCCTGACCTGAACCCCATAGAGAATCCATGACGTATTGTCGAGAGGAAGATGAGAGACACCAAACCCATCAATGCAGACGACCTGGTCCAGAGATCAAAAAGGTTGCTGAACTGCTGAAAATATAATCTACTATATCGTACCTGTTGGGTTGAACCCTCTCATATTATGTCCAAAACTGTTTTTCAGGATTCAAATTCCAAAACATCAAAAGTAGCAGATCTACAAGCTCAAAAACGCGTCGCTTTGCGCCACGTTTCGAGCTTGCGTATCCGCTACTTTCGATTGCTGTAGTAAGATGAAGTAGGGAGTTAATATACGTAAAAAAACACAAAAAGTTAAAATATCGACTTAAGCTGTGGCAAGAGGGCGTGTCTTTCTGTGGGTCTGTCTGTGACGGGCGCGCATATATGGCCATATATTCATTTATATGAATAAAAAATGCATTTAAATGTAACACCAGTCTCTGTTTAAAATAAACATATTTATACATACATAGGCCTATTGGGTTTGGGTAATAAAACTACGGGTCTATTTCGGAACAGGTATAACCATTTGGACCCGTGAAGACCTCTAAAACACATGTAAATGAGATATTCAAAATAGCCGACATAAAAAACCCACTAAACAGTGTATAGACAAATCTATACTAATACCTTCCCGCCAATGTACCCCAGTACAAATATTTAAAAAAG
Organism: Gymnoscopelus microlampas; assembly: GCF_963454915.1. Lineage (NCBI taxonomy): Eukaryota > Metazoa > Chordata > Actinopteri > Myctophiformes > Myctophidae > Gymnoscopelus > Gymnoscopelus microlampas. The sequence continues at coordinate 30,990,230 of NC_139946.1, forward strand.
AACAAATACAAAAAACGCACACGCACACGCACACACACACACACACACACACACACACACACACACACACACACACACACACACACACACACACACACACACACACACACACCCTTTCCACCTGTCAGAAATGGTGTGAGAAGAAGGTACAGTACATAGCAGTGCTGCGGGCTGCCATCTGCTAAGGAGCTCCACATAGCATAGTTCCCACAGCAACACATTATACTCAACTTGGTGGAGCCAGTAAATAATGAGAGGGTGTGTGTGTGTGTGTGTGTGTGTGTGTGTGTGTGTGTGTGTGTGTGTGTGTGTGTGTGTGTGTGTGTGTGTGTGTGTGTGTGTCACTGGTGGTGGTTACAGTATAAGCTACAGTGGAGATATTGTTGCATGTCTATGCACACAAATATAAGTGCATTCACACACAAACACATAACTTTAAACTTAATTCAGGTTTTCAACTCTGGTCTTGGGGACTGAGGCCACGTAGTTTCTGTTCTTCCACGAAGATAATTGACCTAGGTTTGAATTAGTCGTCAGTGTGAGCTGAGAACCGCCACCAACAAACCACTGTTCTAAAACTAGTCCCTAAAACTATAGTGCCTAAACCATTGTGATGATGACTATCAACAGTACCACTGTGAGGCCCATGTGGCAACACAAGCACAGGAAACACAGCCAATCACATACCAAGCATGCAGGTGCTCTCACCAACTTTCCTCTCTGGAATGAATCAAGTTTAAGTTAAGAATCGATGATGTCGAGTCGCAGGTATGCTGGCGAAGTAGAAGGGGGGGCGGGGGGGCCTGTCAGTGGAATAAACGATAATACACTTTCATGGATTCCCAGACGAATGAATAAAACACGATGCTCTGGTTTCTCAGAGAAAGGGAAATTGATCCTCTTTTTGGAGTTTCTTGTTGTCTACACACGCCTTTGACACACAAAGCGCATGCATATTTTAAACGCTGAACCAGACATTCCGTTCAAGGGCCCGATGTGGTCCATTATAGGTGACCGAGACCCTGATGCGGCACGGTGAGCATCTGCAGTGATCAAAATGGGACAAAAAAGGCCCTGTCCTGTCACTTGCTATTTACACACCGTCTACCAGTTTCTGCAGCTATATATTTGTGCTGAGGAGATGCACAGTTGGTTAGGATCTTATTTTCCCCTTTTTTACGACTGTAACAGCTACAGAAATACAGTAGGGCAAACATGAGGCCAGAGGTGTTAATTTTCAACAAATATGGCTGAGATATTTCAAGATGTTTGTGCACAACAAAGCGGACACACACTGTTTGGTCAATTAGCTCCATGCCGAGTGCCATACATTCCAGGCACGCACGCACACATTCAAACACACATACACACACCAAACAGCTCATAAAAAACACCTAATAAAGATTGGTGTTGGGTGAGGGCACAGTAGGGGGGCAAAAGCCTTTCCAGCCGTGGCTGCCGGCGACACAGTGACATTGAGATATTTTACCGTAACCTTGTGCTGAGGGGCAGAGGGGAGGGGTGGGTGGGGGGTCATAACTCTTCTCTCACAACGCACGGTCTGTCAGTGGTGGAAGAAGTACTCTGTTTTTTACTTAAGTAAAAGTAGCGATACCACAATGTAGAAATACTCTGTTATGAGTAAAAGTCCTGTATTCAAAATTTGACTTGAGTAAAAGTACAAAGGCATTGGTAAGTACCAAAAGCAAAAGTGCTCATTATGCAGAATGCCGATTTCAGAATCATTTGTCAGAATCATTTATTTTATACTTACTGTAGGTTATTTGAAAATAACTGATCAACAAGCTTGCTAAGTGTCACAATGTGATGTGACGTGAGCTTGTAGATCTACTACTTTCAAAACATCTTGATGATTTGATCGATTATTAATAATCTAAATCTGCAACGTAACTATTAACTAAAGCTGTCAAATAAAGGTAGTGGAGTAGAAGTATGAACTAGCAATAAATGGAAATACTCAAAGTAAAGTAAAAGTACCTCAATGTAACGAAGAGGTCCTCCGTTACTTATAATTGGCACTATTTTGCACACCACTTATTTTGCACATATATATATTGTAACAGTATTCATTGATTTATTTATATTTGCACAGCATTTTGCACTTTACTCTTTTGCACAGTATATTTGCACACAAGAATATTGGATCATGATGGGCAAGTGCAATATAGTCAGTGCAATATCATAAGAGGAATGTGCAATATGTTTTAGTGCAATATAATATGTGGCAATATGTATGGGATGTTGGATTGTGATTTTAATACTGCTTATGTCTGTCTGTTCCAGGGTGTTCGGGCAAAAGAGTCCCCAGGGTGCCCGAGCACCATATATGGGTTTGGACTGGACCACAGTAGAAGAGAGAGGGGGGTTTTGGGTTGTATATTGGAAGCTGCTAATAATGTGATAAAGTTTGTGTTGCAATAGGGTGCTTAAGTTATATGTATTTACCAGGGGTATTGAATTGATGCAGATGTTTAATGGGATGTGTGGTTTAGATCTGTTGCATGTTTGAGGTAACCTGCAACATGGTTGAACCCACAATTGATTGACTGACACTTGATTGGCTCAGCTGAGTATAAAAGGATGCCAGAAACAAACACACTCAGTTTTAGTTTTTAGTATTAGGACATGGTGGAGCTGCCGACCACCATGCCACCTTTGGCTGCTTATGCTCTTATCCTGTATGTGCACTTTGGCTGAATAAAAGCACCTTTGGTTTGCAATCTACATCCTGACTCTGTGCTGTTTCCAGCCGCTTATTGGGCCAGTCCTTTACACTCAACATTGTGCTTAAGTATACAGTACTGTGCGTGTGCCATCATTCCATGCTGGGTTTCCACACAGGGGTCATCAATATGTCCGTACACTGACAAATGTGTGTGTGTGTGTGTGTGGCAAGACTGTTTTTACACACCATTATATAATGTTCTAATTTTGATCATAAGACCCAATTACTGAAAATCAGTCTCCAGGTTTTCTTCAGAATATGTATGACACTGATACTATGACACTGTGTATGGCACAATTATTAGGATTCCACTAGGACAGTGGTTCTCAAACGTTTTATTTTCAAGGACCCTCATAACTCTGAGTGTACAAATGGAACCAAATGGATTTGGTTCCATTTGTACACTCTCAGAGTTACAGACCTGCGATGGTCATTTAGGGCTAGCTGTTTGTGTGTGTGTCTACTCATTTTGTAATGTCCATGGCAAAAATAGAATTTTGACAAATTGTATAAATCATTTCACTGAAAGGATTTCTTCCAATTTTAGACTTTGAAATAGGCTTGACCTATTGTCAAATTGTATGGAATTGCCTGGGAGAAGCCATCTACAATAGAGCCACATTTATGAGGGAGGCAATGGCAGGTAATTTGGCGTTTCTTTGGATCTTTTTTAACCCTAACTCTAAAGCCTGTAGTACTTAGTTGAGTGCCTCGCTGCGACGCTTTGTGAGCTAGTAGATCTTTGGTGCACAACTAAGTATAAATCGGCATAACTCCAACCGTAACCCCTAAATTCATAGTCCTAACGCTGACCCAAACCGGAATCTTTTCCAAATTGTAAGCGACCAGGTCTATCTCTCAAATTCTACTATACTTGTGGGGACATTTAGCCCTCAAACGTACACACTTATCTTCAGGTATGCCAGCAGTAACACAGAAAGGAAGCTGCCATGCATAAAATGACCCTGCTCACTGTCAACTTATCCCCCCAGCCACCCCCAACTACGTTCTTCTCTCTCTCTCTCTCTCTCTCTCTCTCTCTCTCCCTCCCCCTGACAGGCCTGGGCAGCACACACTCAGATTGGTGTGAAATCGCCGCTTAGCAGGTGGGAAATGGGCCCTGTTATTTTTGGAGCACAGTCACAGGGGAACATCAGACGATCGTTCACTATCTAATGGGCAGGTGATGTAGGCGGGGCAGTCTCACACACACACACACACACACACACACACACACACACACACACACACACACACACACACACACACACACACACCAGATGTAGATGAAGGTACAGTAGAAGGAAGGTGGGGAAGGGAGACAGCAGAAAGGAATGCCAGTGTGAGATGCAGAGACGGAGGGGAAGTGAGAGAGATGGAGGGAGACAGAAATGTGAGGGCAGAGGACAGACAGTTGCCGGTCCCCGTCCCTTCACAGCAGTGGTTCTCAAACTTTTTCATGTCAAGGACCCGCAAAATGATATGTATTTGGCTGCGGACCCCCCATCTCAAAAATATGTTGTGCCAGGGACTTCTCAAAAATTGCAGATACGGTATATATTTTTTGTTAATGTTAAGCTCCGTTAGTATGGTTAAGCACTTGCACCCTGGCTTCCCTATTCTGGGGAAAACCTTCGCACAAAGATAGCAGATCAGGTTAGCAGATCTACAAGCTCACAAATCGTTGCAATGTGATGCAATGTGCTATTTTTAGATTTTTAGTGTAGAGTGAAAACAGGAGGGGGCCGTATTGACTCCTGTCAACCGTATAGGGTTTAAATTAGCTCAAATGGCTTGCTTTAACCACTTACAACCTGGCAACCCTATTTTTGGCCTTGTCATTAAAGAAACATTTTCAGACAACACATTGCTTCGGGATGCGTTGTGAGCTTGAAGATCTGCTATTTTTGCTATTAGTCCCTGAAGCATGATCACACACATTGACCCCTGGACACTACCCAGTATAAACTCAGCAGTAGTAGGGACTTGAGTGCCTCCATTAAAAAGGCTGGGCGGGGGGGGGGGGGGGGGGTCCGGACACATTAGCCACGTCCCTCCTCCACACCTGCAAATGAGCGTCGACACACAGCCGCCCTCAGTAAGAGAGCGAGGCAAGTCACAAGAACAGACAGGACTGGGCCTGTGTGCAGTGTGTGTGTTTAGTCTGAAATGATGGAAGGGGGAGGGGACAGGAGGTGACAAACACAATCCCATCTTTACCCAGAGTGGAATATCACCAACGACAGAAAGGCACACGCACGCACACATGTGTGTGCGCGCGCACACACACACACACACACACACACACACACACACACACACACACACACACACACACACACCTAAATAGGGGTGGCCATAGCTGAGTGGGTAAAGAGGCCATCTGGTAATCAGAAGGTCCCCATTTCACCCCCTGCTCGCCCAGTCTGTGGGTGTCAACGTGTCCCTGAGCAAGACACTTGGCTATCACTGTATTAATAGCTCTAATAAGTTAGTATGGGTAAATGCAGGACACATTTCACGTATGTTAAGTGCAGATGTGCAGTGACAAAAATACCCCAAAGGAGTGGGGAGTAAAATGTTATCACTACACACATACACACACCAATACCATCACCAGCACAACTAACACAGACACAGATCAAAATCATGGTGGTTCAAGCTGCCTTGAGTGCCTTGTATAGGATTTCCATCTGAAGTATAATCAATAAAATTCACACAATCTAGGAACCAATGAATTCAGAGTCTCATCAGTGAGTAGGAATACAGCTTTATCTCATTGGATTTGAGCACACTTCATTTGGTTCCAACACTATTCAGACACATGGCAATGACACTATATAACACTTCTAGAAAATACACACCCAAATCCTATCAGACTTAACATTACAGCTCTAACCAAAGCAGAGCAAGTCATTACTTACCAATTCAACCTTTTATCAAAAATGAACCCATATACAGTACTATACAGTAACTAGGATAATACGCCATAAAACACATATCCCAGGCACAAACCAGTTCATTTGGAGTGAATCAGGTTTTTCCTCTGGAGCACTGGCAACTAAACACTGCCCCCTGCCGTCATAACTCTAAAATGCATTAATTGTAGCAGTAAAGGCTGCAAGAATGATATATGGTGTTTATTTAACGAATAGTAATTATTTGCTACGGCCATCTTGTTCATAAATCCTGCTTTTAAAAACAACAAAGGCATTTGTTTTACTGTGATTTTAAGTATTATTTTAAACCATAGGAAGTTGGCTATTTTCTGGCAGTTAGCGCAGTAGTAGTGAGTTTTGTCATACTTTCTTAATCTTGCCTGGAGAGGTCTATCCTACAACAATTTTAGTCTGGTGTCTGGAGTTAATTAAAAACAATGAGTCACAGCACGATTGGATTGGGTTAAACCAATCAGGCAGGCAGGAGGGCAATTACATCTCCCTGCAGAAAGGTCTTGAAAGCGATATGCTGTTCTGCTTTTAATTGTATACAAATCTCCAAATCAGCTACAACTGATGTCATTGCATCCAAGTCAGGCAAGCCCTTCACCACCGCCATTGTTGATTTTCGTATTGGTGCTGTTGGCTGTCCACAAGCCTATATTTCTGTGAGGATGCGGATTTGAGAAAATATTCCCAGTGGATTTGACACCAGACAAGGGGTATATACAAGGGAGCTTCTCTCACTGGATTATGGGTTATAAATGCTGTCTCGACATTTGTTTCATGGGTCTTATTCATCCCGGCATCCTTCATGTGCACTTGTTCCAATAAAGCCCTTAAGCATTAGACAGTCTGATCTACAGTATATAAAGTGACGCATGCCTGAGACTAGTAAGATTCCGGGATTCTTCCTCAATTGCCCTCGACCTCGTGGCGAGCGAGTGCTGGGGGCAGGGTGGTCCCACAGGGGCCATGGAAGTGGAACCTAAAATCCACACATACGTGTACACACACACACAAATACACATGTCAGAGTGCTCTCTAGGGTGTAAATCTGATTAATTAATTAATCTGAACAGTGTGTGTGTGTGTGTGTGTGTGTGTGTGTGTGTGTGTGTGTGTGTGTGTGTGTGTGTGTGTGTGTGTGTGTGTGTGTGTGTGTGTGTGTGTGTGTGTGTGTGTGTGTGTGTGCAAGAGAGGCTAATGCAGAGATTGAGAGGGAAGAGTGACTGAGTGGCTCGTCCTGTCCACTCCTATTAACCATGGTGACAACTGCTTCTTGCTGCCGTTGAAGCGTAGCAAGGCTGACCTACAGTACACCCATTTATTTAAATACTCCCCTTTAAACCCTATATATACTTAGTTGAGCGGGGTCCCCCACTGGCTTTTTATGGATCAGGGCCCGCTTGAAAATCTGACCACATACATGCCAATTATTTGGGAGCCCACTGGTGGGCAACAAGGGTATTGCAAGTGGGCCCCGGCCCACAGGTGGAAAACCAGTGATTTTTAGATAAGCCCTCCAGAACTGTGCGTGTTACTTCATGTACAGTAGAATGACACTCTAGAGTGACACTCCATAGTGAAGTGCGAGTGGGGAGAGAGACGTTTTGGAAACGGCAAGTGAATAGTGAGTGAGTGAGTGAGTGAGTGAAACACTGACTTGAAGCGCATGGTGACTGGAGTATCTTCCATGTTGAACTCAGCCACAGGGACCCCTCTAGCTGCGACTTGAGGGGCAAACATGGCTGCAGGGTACACAATGGACGATGTGCCGACCTGCAGTGGACAAGAGAGCAGAGATCAAGTGGTTTACAGTGAGAAAACACCACTGTGGTCCAGGGGTGTGATGGCTGACTCAGCAGCCACACATAGAGACTATAATTTATGGTAATCTTCCTTTTGCTTTATGTATTTAGTGTGTTTATTTTCAGTTGTTCATTATTGACCAGTTGAAATGACACCATTTATTGTTTAGTTGTTTTCTATGAGTTAATTTATGAGTTTTCTTTGAGTTACCAGTGCTGTGGGAGGTTGCTGACTGACATATATGGACATTATGGGCTGGCCAAAGCAATGGGGATCAGCTGCTCCAGATCTACAGCTAATCTGGAGAAATTGGACTGCACCACAGTCCCTCTGTACCATGGGGTGGGGCAGGGGTTTTGAGTGTGTTTCAATGGTAGTCTTTGTCTTTTCCCCCTTTTGTGTTAACAGTGGTCTGACCCGTCCCTATATATGTCCACCTCCTGTGTCATTCAGGTTAGTTCAGTTTTCAGTTCAGTTGTGTTGTTCAGTCCTGCTTTTCTATTTAGTTTGATTTGTTTATTTTGAGCACATTTATTGTTTGTTATCTGTTAAACCATTATTTTCAAATGAAACACAAAAAGAAAGAAAAATAAATACCAAAAAAGGAACATTATTTTAAACCAAACAACCAAGTTTCCCTGTGTCTCTCCTTCCGACCAACTCGGTCCCTGACAAGGGACAATGGTGTATGTCTGTCTAGTAAAACATTTTCATCAGGGCGCTTCAAATTACCCAAAGTAAGACACGTTTATTGCAGGGGTGTCTTTGGTTAGCCTATTTGAATAGCCCAGGAAAAAAGGTTTTACTTGTCTTGGACAGAGACCTACCACAAGGCAGAGGTCACAGTCTTCGAGCTCTTTCTCTACGAGGCTCAGGACGTCAGAGTCCAGCGTCTCTCCAAACCAAACCACAGCGGGTCTGAGGAGACCATGACAGCCCTCCTGCTCACACCTGGATCACATGCAATCAGAAAGACAAACATGGTGAGTGAGGTAAGGCATTGTGTTTGAAATCATTTATAAGAAAACCGGAATAACATAACTGTAGTCCTGGTTTCCCAAAGAGGGCATACCCAGGGCTGGTTCCGGTTCAGTTACTCATAGCTTTGCTTGACTGGGTGAAGCACCAGATTTAAAGGGTCTACACCATGAATTTGAACTTTTTCTTCATTTTTGTGTGTTTTTGGTCCTCTCTTCTGTTCCAAAAAATACCCGACTTCGAGCATGCAGGCTTTCATAGGCTATCTGTGGTTTTTATGTAAATTGGTCTGAAAACAGTCCGTCAGATTTGTTCCCCCTGCCTACGTCACGTCATTCCTCCCGTTTTTCAGTTCCAAAAAAAAAAAAAATCTTAAAAAAAAATCTAATTTTTTTCATATTTTTTTTTTACTTTTTCCACACAGAACCAGGAGATAACATGCATACAAACTGGCTCAATAGTGCCCCGTGCCAAACAGGACAATGTGGTATTGCAGGTGAAAGTGCTTTATAAGCCAGAGAGAAGTTAGTTGGAATGAGTATATCTGAGGCTTGATTTAGGCTCAAACCTTTTGAAAAACGTTTGAGGGACATAAACAATATGATATTAAATATTATTATTTTTTTTTAAATTCATGGTGTAGACCCTTTAATACGGAAACAACTGTGTAGAGAACATCTGTGTGTATCTCACCTGGGCAGGTCCTGAGCTGGGATCCCAGCATCACTGCTGTTTGGGTCTGGAGCACTGAGGAGATATTTAGATACGTTTGTTGGTTTACAATTACACGTATAGCTGTAAATAGCATGTGTAGTTATTTCCAGTGTAGATGTACTTAAATATGTCAAACTCCAAGGACCAAGTCTCATAAATGCATAACCCTTTTGATTCTGATCAACAGTCTAGTGTGGCTCGAGCTAAAGGAGTTTTATTTATGCTCAACCAGAAATAGTACTTTATTTTCTAAATGTGGACTGGAACACATCTGGGAAGACATGTTATGTTGTCCTTGTGTCTTGTGGGGTATAGTTGTGTATTCATTTGATTTAAATCTAGCTCAGTGATGAAGGCAAAGGCAAATTTGGCAAAATAAATGGCCAAGTCAATTATGTATTTGGCCATTTAATTTAGCAAATGTGAAGTATCTAAGTACCTAAGGTTGCTCATGTGCCATAGACACAAGATTCAAAAACTAGTAAAAAAAAAGAATGAATGTGGTGTGGGTGATGGATGATGACATGGTACTGTACTGAACATGGTCAATGTGAACATAACATTTTTCTAGCAACACATTTGGAGGAAATGTCTACAGAGGCAACAAACCTCTTGCAACTGAAGCTCTTACCCTTTGCCATCCAGGGCAGCACAGATGGGGCTTTTGTGATTGGCTGTTTCATGGCCGCAGCTCATACAGCGTGTCCTGAAGAGACTGCCTGGATTCCCAAACACCAAAATGTGAAGATGGGAGGGGAAGAAGGCAAGCATAGCCAAAATTGACAGAAAATAAGCTGAAGTACAGTACAGTGTTCAGACATCCAGCAGTTACATTTTATGTGCATACAAACCCCAAGCAGCGAAGGGGCTTAGTGCTTTCATTCTGCTTAATAGGGTTGTGTCAATATACAGTTCAGCCATTAGTACGGAGATGCATCGATAGTCTACTTGTACCCAAAACAACCCTTATTTGCCATACTGTATATTTCCATTATGCGTATGTATAGCTATCGAGGGTTTCCAGACTATGAAGAGTCAGACCTGCAGGTTTATTTGGAGGTGAAACTGAAATTGATGGAAGAATCAGTTGGTATCAGCCGAGTGTTTTTCAAATGATCAGATACTGGTATTGAACAATAATGTTTGTTCTCTGCTACGTACCGTGGAGCTCCAGGACATGTTTGGACCCGGCGCGGCGGTGGAGCTCGTCAATGTTCTGAGTGATGACAGTGACCCTCCGGCCTTGTTTGGCCAGTCGCTCCTCACACTCAGCAATGGCCAAGTGGGCGGGATTAGGATTCTTGCTCAACATGACCTCACGGCGATAGTGGTAAAACTCCCACACACGGGACGGGTTCCTGGAGAAGGCTTCCATAGTGGCCAATTCCTAGCAGAATGGAGAGAGTGAGAGATAGACAGAGAGGCAGACACAAGAAATGTAGATGGAAGGAGGATACGGGTTACGTAAGTTCTGTAGGTACTGCTTGGTGGAGACCAGAAAATGAGAAACACAATCGCAAAAACATGCCTTTTTTACTAGCTATGTTTCTCAATAAGTTCAGGATTTGGAAAAAATGTGTCCATGCATTCATCTTCTGTAGATTTGACTACTGTAACAGTGTCTTTACAAGTCTTCCTAAAAAAGCTAATAGATGTCTGCAGTTTATTCTGAATGCTGCAGATCCTTACTAACACCAAGAACGTGGAGCATATCACACCAGTTCTTAGATCTTTACACGGGCTCCATTTATGTCAAATTGATTTCAAAATACTACTGTTGGCTTACAAAGCACTGAATGGTTTACAGTGGTTGTACCTTCAGAATGTCAGGGGTGGCACCCCTCTGGCGCCTCTCTGGTACCACCTACTTTTGCGGTACCGCTTTTTTCTCTGTGGTGCCACTAGATGGCGGTAGAGAGCAACTAATGCCCAGACACAGGCATGTTGTGTCTATTTGAGACAGGGCTGCTTCCAGTCAACAGAGGCTGCAATTGAAGCTGAACTTGTTGAGAAGTGAAACAAATAATTGTATGGGTTATATTATCAAGAAGTATTTTGGTAAATTGCACTCAGTGGGCTTTGAAAGTAGCAATTATTTCTTTAAACACAACTGTGTTTCATGGTGGAAGAAGTGCACAGACATTTTACTTAAGTAAAAGTAGCAATACCACAATATAAAAATACTCTATTTTATATTTACTTATTTTTAAATATACTTACCAAAAGCTAATGTTCTACAATGTTTGAAAGTAGCCGATCTAGCTTGTAGATCGGCTATTTTCAAATGGCTGTGGTATAACATAGGGCTAAAGTGGTTAATATGTATGTTTTATTATATAACAATTTATATCTGCAGAGTAACTAAAGTTTTCAAATAATTGTAGTAGTGGAGTAAAAGTACACTATTTGCCTTTGCAGGCGTTGTGGAGTAGAAGTGAAAGTGCACTAATACTCCAGTACAGTAAAAAGAAAACACTTCATCATTTTCCCCAAGATTCTATGGAACCCAAGCGGGATTTGTACCCCGTCCTCTCACCTCTCAGACACATCTGACTAACCGCTATACCATCAGTTCAGTTGACAAAGTGGCTGTAGGCTATGTGATGAGAAGACACTACACACAGAATGGGGCATCTAACTTCCAGCTGAACTAAAAAACAACAACAACATCAATGACCAAAAAAAATGAAGATTAACCATCCAATTCATACTTGATCATTTTTCCCCTTTGTTTTAATGTTGTTCGAGTAAACAGATGTTTAAAATCATCTTCTTCTGTTGGCCTCTTCCTGTGAGTTCAAATTAAATAACTTCTGTAACTGTTTTGGCAACCTTTGTTGCCTGCTTTGTACACGACTAATAATGTTCGTAGCTCAAAATGTTACTTAGCCTAAGTAGCCTAACTAGTAACTAAAGTTTTCAAATAATTGTAGTGGAGTAACAGTACAATATTTGCCTCTGCAGATGTAGTGGAGTAGAAGTAAAAGTACAGTAATACTCCAATAAAGTAAAAAACACCTCAATATTATTCATTATTTCTATGCGCCCCAACCTGGAATCAAACCCTGCTCTGTAAATTGTAAGGGCAACCTCTACTCCACTACACTACTGGTACAGTGATAAGTCTGAGGGGTCAGGACGTGTGTGGAAAGTCAGAGGTAAAAAGCTTGCAGCTCCCAAAGCTGCTACTGTCTGAGAGCAGTAACTAGTAACTATAGTAGTCAACTAAAAGCATTATAAACTACTGTCCGGCACAATTATATTGTTTTAGAATGTGAAACAGAGTTAAATGAACACAGGAGAGTATAATGTACTAACTAACTAAGGACCCCAATTTAAACAAGCCATATGGCTTTCTTATTCCTATTTAGAAGCCAGCTTCCTATTTAGTCGACCTTGGATTTGAACTGTACTTTCATGTGCTTTTTGTCTGCAAACTTCTAAGTAAAGTATTCAATCAATCAAAACACTTTTCATGGTTGGAAAAACAGAGAGAGAATGAGAGTTTTCATCTGAAGAATTGCTGGGATCCACAGAAAATCTCTGCTATCAGTCTGTCTGTCAACGACATGCAAATTAACTGGTTTAGCACCTTGGCCAGGGTCTTTTGTTTGTCTATAGCCACACGTCATTGTCATCACAATGGACTTAGAGCCCAGAAGTTGTGCCCTCCCCCCACACACACACAAGCACACTTTTTCAATTGCAGTTTGTTTTCATTTGATTTTAAGTGGATTTGCTAGTTTCGTTTTCAGTTTGTGAAAAGGCTTAGTTTTAGTTGAGTTTTTAAATTAGTTTCAGTGTTAATTTTAGTTGTATTATTGTAAGGGTAGTCAGGGGCAATATTCAACAAGCTCAGAATAGTGAAAATGGCAGATCTACAAGCTCACAACACGTTGCATTGCTACAACTGCTGTTGTCATCGGCTGTGTGGAGACAGAAATGAAAACTGATTCAGATTGGTTGCTAATCATTCTGAATCAGCTTTGCTTAATCATTCATCAAAAGTTATGAAAGCTCTAATGAAGGAACGGGACTCAACTGGTGACGTTGACAGAGAAGCATCAGAAAGATTCATCAGACTTACAAACATCCCATCAGAGAGAATTTGATGCATTTGGGGTTGACCTTAAAAATGCAGTCGATGCCCAGTTAGTACTGAAGACAGAGAGACAAACTCTAAAAATGTAATGAAAACAAAGTGCAATTGAAAACATGTAGTCAAACAAAAATACAAATGTGTGCGTGTGTGAGGATAAAATCTCTGTTGATTTATCTCTGAGAGGGTAGCCTAAAAATGTATGTATCCACTCTCTCTCTGGTTTGGTAACAAAATGTAAAGTGCGTTATAAATAAAATCCATTATTATTATTATTATTACTCTCAGAAAGTAGCAGCTTTGGGAGCTGCAAGCTTTTTATCTGACTTTCCAAGGAGTAGTGCACAGAACATAGAGAACCAGACACGTCCTGACCCCACAGACTTATCACTGTACCAGTAGTATAGTGGAGTAGAGAGTGGTCTTACAAGTTACAGAGTAGGGTTCGATTCCAGGTTAGGGTGCCTAGAACTTACATGTGAATAATGTTGAGGTGTTTTTTTTACTTTACTAGAGTATTACTGTACTTTTACTTCTACTCCACTACATCTGAGGCAAATATTGTACTTTCACTCCACTACAATTATTTGAAAGCTTTAGTTACTTTGCAGATATAAATTGTTATATTATAAAACATACATGTTAACCACTTTAGCCCTATTTTATACCACAGCCATTTGAAAATAGCCGTTCTACAAGGTAGATCGGCTACTTTAAAACATTTTAGTACTTTTGGTACTTTAAGTATATTTTGATGCCAATACCGTGGTACTTTTACTCAAGTAACATTGCACTGTTACAGCTGGAAGTGAGATGCCCCATTCTGTGTGTAGTGCCTTCTAATCACATACAGCCATCATGTCTACTGTACCAGTGGTCTAGTGATTAGTGAGATGGTCCCCCAAGGTTAGAGGTCAGGGTATGATTCTTGCTTGGGTTGCATAGAACCTTGGGAAACATGTTGAGGTGTTTTACTTTTACTGTACAGGAGTATTAGTGCACTTTCACTTCTACTCCACTATACCTGCAAAGGCAAATAGTGTACTTTTACTCCACTACTACAATTATTTGAAAACTTTAGTTACTTTGCAGATATAAATTGTTATATAATAAAACATACATATTAACCACTTTAGCCCTATTTTATGCCACAGCCATTTGAAAATAGCCTATCTACAAGCTAGATCGGCTACTTTCAAACATTATAGAACTTTAGCTTTTGGTAAGTATATTTAAAAATAAGTAAATATAAAAATAGAGTATTTTTATATTGTGGTATTGCTACTTTTACTTAAGTAAAATGTCTGTGCACTTCTTCCACCATGAAACACAGTTGTGTTTAAAGAAATAATTGCTTTTCAATTCATCCTAACGACTCATTCCCTTATTTTCTATGTTTACAAAAAATAAAAATAACATTAACTTTAAATGCATTCACCCTTCCCCTGTTGCTAATACTGTACTGTAGAGTTCATGAACTCACATGTGCCACATGGTGGCCGTTCAGCCACACTACACCTTAAAAAAAGGTGTCAAATGCGGCACCACCAAGTAGTAGTGGCGCCTCTGTGGCACCACAGAGGCACTCAGATGGTATTACTGCCATTCTCAAGTGCTAACCACTGTAGGTTCATTTTATAATGGTTAATAATATGGTTTATAATGTGTTCCTTGAATTTCCTTGTTGAAATGTGCTGTATACAAATAAACCTGCCTTGCCTTACCTGTGCCTGCCATTTCCTCCAGTATCCCCCCTCTCCTCTGAAGGTGGGGACCCCACTCTCTGCACTCACCCCTGATCCAGTCAAAATGGCTACGTGCTTGGCCTTGGAAAAGAGCTTCCTGAATGCTGCCACATCTAGACACATATAGTAGATGCAAGCACACACAAATTCACATACACAAAGACGTACAAGTACAAACACACCAGACATCAGGGGTTCTCAAAGTGGGGTCCCGCGATCCCCAGGGGTCCTTGGGGGGTTCCAGGGGGTCCCCAGCAAAAGTAGTTGATAAAGCGTCACAGTAATTTTAACCACTTTATCCATCTACATGTTTGCTATTCAAAAATAGCATATCTACAAGTTCGATGTGTGAGCTTGTACATCTGCTATTTTTTAATGATTATGAACAATATCAAAAACGTGTGCAATTTTTTTTTTTGCATAAATCTTCTCTTCTGGGGGTCCCTGGCACAAAAGAAATTCAGATGGGGGTCCGCGGCCAAAACACATATCAATTTGGGGGTCCCCATATTTGGGGGTATGACATCAGTGTACTGTATCTATTCAATGAACAGTTTACCCATTCAATCCGGGAACGCATCTGAGTCATTTTAGATTTGAGCTATTTTAGTTTTTATACTTTGGCTATTCAAAAATAGCAGATGTACAAGCTCATAGCTATGAGTTTGTAGATCTGCTATTTTTTGAAAAATCGTAAAAATGTGTGCAAATCTTTGAATGTGTATATTTTTTAAAGCGAACATCTTTAACTCAAATCTTTGCTTCAAGGGGTCCCTGGAACTAAATATTTTGAGATGGGGGTCGGTGGCCAAATACATATAATTTTGGGGGTCCTTGACAATTCTGAAAAAGTTTGAGAACCACTGAACAGCAACATAGGTTTTTCAGAAAAAAAGATTTAGAAGACATTTGCAGATGCGTTCCCGGATTGAATGGGTTAAATGCTACTGATTCAACTGCATCCAGGGATCATGCAGTGAATGATACGAAGAAGTGACGTCACACTGTATTGTACAGGTACTGTACCTGAACTGGGCCGGGTCATGTCTGGTCTATTCCAGGGGTTTCTCAGGCAGGCACACAACAACTGAGAGGTTATTGTGCTTCTACTGGTGAGCCGTTTTAAGATCATCAGGGTTCTGGGGTCAGGGGAGAATATATATGAGCAATCAGCGTAAACCAGTGGTTCTCAAAGTGTGGTTCAGGGTTCCTTGAGGGGGTTCCAAGTAAGTGCCTTAACTCTGAGTGTACAAATGTACATTACACTCGAGAAAAGGGTTATGGGGGGTTTGAGAACCACTGGGGACATTTCTCCCTTTCCTCCTTTGTACATGCAGTGTTTTGTATTTGTTGACAATATGCATTATTGTGTTATTTCTATGAGATGTTGATTAATTGAATACATAGGAAGCACAATGGAAACAAGTCCCCACTCCCAGGACTTTTTGTGTTATCCATTTAGCCTAAATGTCTGACTGTACAGTACCTAGTGCTGTTGTTTACATTCCTGACTAATAAAGTATTCAATCAATCAACAACAATAAACATAGTCATACGTCTATGGATTTGACAGGTCACCCCCTGCCCCATATTTCTCTTTTGTATTACTACTCGTTAATATGATGTTCTTGCATAGTATTGTATGTGTCTGTCACTAAATGTTTCGATGAATTGAATACACAGGAGGGACCCATTTCCATTAGTGCTATCTTGGGTCTAATCTTTTTTTAGCATCCTTTTGTACAGAACTGTACTTTGTGTTTTTTTGCAAACTGCTAAATCCAGTATTCAGACTCTCAGAGAAACAACTGTTACATGTGGAGTGGAGTACTGTACATGGACATTATGCTGACTGGTGGTTGTACTGTAACTTTCAGCATTCTGAGAGCAAACTAGCCCTAGAATGGCTGTGATAATACACACACACACACACACACACTACAGCTAACAGCTGGTGGCTAACGTTACCATGCTAGCAGTGTTGTTTCGGTGCACCAACCCGTCAGATGTCAGTTAAAATGTTAAGCACCGTGGTTAGAGTAGCATATTGTTTCAGTTATGAAGCTGAATTAATGTGTCAACTCTTGTGAACTACCTTTAGACTGACGTCGTCCACAGGCAGCTGTCTGTCAACTGTCTGCACCATCAACCTACTAACAATACATAGAGCTGTTATTATTACTATAAATAGGAAGGAAATCAAGGAACCACTTCTTCTTTTGAGCGTAAGGGCAGCTTGCATCCTTATGTTGCATCACTGCCATCTTCTGGAAATATTTAGATCCTACATCGTCCAGTCTGTCATTGTCTCCGCCAGGCCGAAAGGCAAAGTTGGCAGGAGGAGTGCTCCGCGTTTTGAACAAAATGCCTCAAATCATGAACACACAGCGTGCGATTTCCGTATAACCTACCTGACCTGGAGGAGACCTGTGCTCCGAGGAGCACTTTTTCTAGTTTTCCCATCAGTCCTGTTCTCTTCAGAAATACTACATTCAGTGTTCATTACATAAAATAAAAAAAGAATAACATTTTTACCGATTAAAGGAAATTAAATAAATCCTTATTTATCGTAATATTCCCCCCCATATTATCCCATCCCATTCTTCAGCAGGATTATCTTCCATTTGATTCTTCCGATTTGTCACTGCTTATATGTGTGTATATAGCCTTGGATCAAGACCATCATATGATGTATTTCATCAAGTCTGACTTTAGCTTTCATATCTTATGCAAATGTCAAAATCGATAAAATACATCATGATAGTCTTGATCCAAGGGCATGGCTAGTATATATAACACACACGCACGCACGCACACACGCACATGCACGCGCGCGCGCACACACACACACACACACACACACACACACACACACACACACACACACACACACACACACACACACACACACACACACACACACACACACACACACACAATATCTGTCCCAGCAACAGCCACTATAGAGGCTAAAGTGGAATTAGAGTGCGCCCAACAGGACTGGAGGAAGATTACTCGCCAATGGGATGTATTGTATTGTATGAATTGTATTGTATTACTTGGTATGGATGTAACAAAAATAGCATAACCAGCAGGGGGGGCTGTTATGCTAAAGTAGTTTTATTTTCACCTTATTTCTGTAGGGGCACGCACACACATATGGCCTAGGCTATAGTAGAATCGTTTGGTAATATAGCGTTAAGTGCACTCATGGTTTTGCGATGCACTGAGGGCATAGGCCTACTACTAGAGTAGGCTATACAGTACTGTATAGGCTACTGTAAAATACCTTTTGTGTGCATGCAGGTGGCGCCCACTTAAAATAAATTAACTGCAAACGTTTGATCATCTCACACAGTTCTCTCTCTCTCTCTCTCTCTCTCTCTCTCTCTCTCTCTCTCTCTCTCTCTCTCTCTCTCTCTCTCTCTCTCTCTCTCTCTCTCTCTCTCTCTCTTCCTCCTCCATCATCATCATCATCATCATCATCATAATCGCCCCTCCTACACCGTCTGCCTCGGGGTGCATGTGTGTGTGTGGCGGCGGCGCCAAGTCTCTCGCAGTCCCCGCCGGTCGCCCGTGGTGGACGCTGCCCGGCCTGGCCAGAACATGGCGGCGGCTCCGGAGGACGTGGTGGACCGTCGGCCGATCCGAAGGGTCCGGTCCAAGAGCGATACGCCTTATATCAACGAGGCGAGGATCTCGCTGCACCTGGAGACAGGTAGGAAGGCTGTAGCACTGTAGCGCTCCATCCGAACAGAGACAATTGTCACCATGCAGTGTCTATATATCTGCGGAAATATTATGGGGAATGTTATCGTGACTGAAACTGTTTCGTGACAGCTGTCTGTCACAAATCAAGCGTGACTTGGGGACAAAATATGCTGGTCTGACGTTATCCATGGTGCTGAGCTGCGCCTTAGTGCCGTGGTAGCCCTGAATATATCAAGACAGTCATGGATGAACTTCAACCTTAGTGTTTACACTTTATCCATTGACGAACCGTACATCTACATAAACGTTCACATTTCAAATATAAAGTATTGACCCCATGGCCATGGATGTTACAAATATGTACGGATTCTGAAACGTACCCGTTTCTTCCGTATTGTTCAATAAAAAGCAGTTCAATCCGATTGCTGGCCATTTTCTACGAATCGCCATATGCTTCCAACCACTTGACCCTACTGGTTGGGAGGTGTATTGCACTCTGAAGCATTGATGAGAAAATGGCCACTGATTGTAATAAAATGCTTTTTATTGAACAATATGGAAGATACAGGTACTTTTGATGGCCCATACATAATTGCAACATCCGTTGCCATGGGTTAAATACTTTATATTTGAACGTTTATATAGATGTACGGGCCAAAAAGGGGAAAAGTGCAAACACCAGGTTGAAGTTCATCCATGACGGTCTTGACAGACGACCGTCGTGTGATCCATGGCTAGTGCCGTGATGGTGACTACACCGTGACTCATGCATTGTGAGCTCAGCTGAGCTAATGAGAATTCGGCTTTATTGAAACCAGACAATGATATGCAGTCAGGGGACAGTCAAGAGAAAATATCTTAATTATGTTCGGGACACATACGAGCATCTCTGATTTCATACAGGCTATAGTTGTTCCACATTGGAAAATGCCAGCGTTGCCATGTTGTAGGCTATAGGCTACGAACTGGATTCACCACTGACTGACTGACTGGTACAAATGCAGTTGGACTTGTTCCTGTGTTCATTCCTCTGTTCCCGGTGAGGGTCATGCTGTGTGACAATGGTGTGACAGATGTGACAATGCCATGCGTGTCATATCGTCTTAAACTGGAAATATGAGTTATTGTTTCCGTTGTTGCCATGGACACCAAGGTACGCTGTGTTATATTGAAGCTGCAGCTCTGCGCGGCGTTTAATGCGAGCATGGCTTTAGCCTATGTCAATATCCCTAAGCAGTTTTAATATGACTAGTATTGACTAAACCCACATGAATCCCTATGATTTCTAGATATAGCTACTGTAGCCACATCAATGCAGCGTCACGTGTGGAACTGTCCACTATGTACCGGTGCTGAAACGGTCATCAAGCAGAATCAGCATAGTCTACCAACAGACCGACATATGTGTATGGAACCGGTGTTTTTGCCGGTTAACTATACCGTCCACCTCTTTGTTACATGAGTTAACGCATCCAAAAATAGCTTTCATTCGACCCCCCCCCGCCCCGACCGATTATGACAAATCCCAGTCACATGTGTAAAAGCCTACTGTAGGCTAGTGTCTAGCCTATGTTCTCCATTCCGGACAGAGGCCAACTCTTCCCCAGCCAGGCTATTGTTCTGCTTTGCCTGCATTCTCTCCTTAATCTTAACAGCTGCTCTGTTGCATACAGTATAATGCCTTGCTCAGCACTCTGACATAAAGCTATACAGATGAGACAGCAGTCGATCTGAAAGGCGGCTGATCTGAAATTACATTTCCATGTGACATTTCAACAGCACTATTGCTTTCTTTTCATATCTTGACCCACCCACCATCTGCTATATTTACTTAAAGGCCATTAAGGATTTATAGCAGTCAGAGCTTTCAGAGATACAGTAGCAGCCGTATTGACTGTAGATGTGGGCTCTATAATATCCCCATCTTTTAGACCTGCTGCTATGACGCATGGCTCTAAGACCTACCGATAACTCTTATATTTCAAGTAGATTATTTCACCACAATATTATGTATAATAGAGTATAATGCAGTGGTTCTCAAATTGTAGTCCGGGGACTCCCAGGGGTCCTTCGGGGGGTTCCAAGGGGTCCCCATGGTAAATTATTACCCGAAGCCTGATTTATACTTAGTTGCACACTGGTGTTGCACACCAAAAATAGCAGATCTACAAGCTCACAACGCATTATGATCTGATGCATTGTGAGCTAGCAGATCTGCTATTTTCGTTGTACAACACAGAGTGCAACTAAGTATAAATCAGGCTTTAGAGGTCCGTAATATGTGAGAGTTATAGGGGTCCGTGACCTAATGCATACCAAACAGGGAGTCCTTGAAATAAAACATTTTGAAAACCACAGCTGTAATAAGTGGTTCCCCAAATGGATTGGCACCAGGACCTAACCCTGACCATGAAGTAAGGGTGGCTGTAGCTTAGTGGGTATGAGAGGACGTCTGGTAATCAGAGGGTAACGGGTTACCCTATCGGCCCAGGTCTATGTGTTGGAGTGTCCCTGAGCAAGACACTTAACCCCTAACTGCCCCCCCCCCCCCCCCCCATCATATCACTATAAATAAATAACATCACGTGGATGCACCTGGGACGTATCATCAGTGTTGTAGCCTGGGGTCGACGGGTGTTTCGGGTCTCGCAACATACACCCTCGCCCAGGTGACCCAGCCGGGGTTGATCAAGCCCTGACTTACGTCCCAGTAGCTACCCACGGTCAGTCCTCTTAGGGCAAGACAGGGCCCCTCAGTCCGCTTCTCCGGAACTACTCTGCCACCACTTATATCGTGATACAAATCCTTTTCTTCTCACATTTCTTTTGAAGCCCTCCTACACCCCTTCTCTGCTTTTCAGTGTATTGCTCATTATTACACCCTATTTTGCTGTTTAGTTTCTCACCAAATTAGTGTGTGTGTGTGTGTGTGTGTGTGTGTGTGTGTGTGTGTGTGTGTGTGTGTGTGTGTGTGTGTGTGTGTGTGTGTGTGTGTGTGTGTGTGTGTGTGTGTGTGTGTGTGTGTGTGTGTGTGTGTGTGTGTGTGTGTGTGTGTGTGTGTGTGTGTGGGGTAAGGAAAGCTTGCTGGCAGTGCAGCTTTCACCAGACGGTTTGTTGCTCTGATGAACCTGACCTTTCTCCAGCTGCACACGGCACAGTATTCTGGTCAAAAACAGGATTTCACCCACAAGGGTCCATTTGCGTCCATGTTTGCACTCTCAGAGTTTAAACTGCTACTGAGGATTGTATTGTGTGCTCAGTTCCTGCAGGAGTGAGATTGTTAGGGAGGGATTTGCATTGTTTGTAAAACAAACCAACAAAAACAGCAATTACAAGTGAATCAAATGCATGATAATTCTGCTGGCTGAGCCTCTTGATTAGGCCTGGTCAATTTGAGAGGCTGTGTTTTTTTCTCACACAAGGGTTCCGCCTGCGTTCCGACACACAATCCCTACCCCAGGGGTTCTCAAAGTGGGATCCAGGCAGGGAACCTCAGGGTTCCTGGACGGGGTTCCAAATGGACCGCTACAGGTCTGTAACTCTGAGAGTGTACACGTGGAACGAAATGGAGTTGTACACTCATGTGTCATGGAGGTCCTTGAAATGAAAACGTTTGAATCACTGCCCCACCCCACCACTACCCCCCTCCCCTGTGCCAGTCTGGTGGCACTGGGAGCAGAGCTCTCCAGTACTGGTCTGGAAATCCAGGTCAGCTGGGTGAATAGCTCTGCCCTTCTCACAAACACCAGGAAGCACCAGTCATTATAGACTCTCATACAAAACACAGGAACACTGAGAAGCAGTACTCAGTGGAAAACAGAGAAGGTGATGGAGAGAGAGAGGGAGAGGGGGGAGGCGTGTGCATGTGCGTGTGGAGGGGCTTTTAAACTGCAAGAGCGTCCTGAAGATGGTGATAATGAAAGAAGAAAGAGCTGTGTGAGTTGGCTGTTAACCAGGAGATATGTTGGTAATATCGCGCAGGCGGACAGGAAGGCTGGTGCACGCACACACATTAATACTTGTGTGTGTGTGTGTGTGTGTGTGTGTGTGTGTGTGTGTGTGTGTGTGTGTGTGTGTGTGTGTGTGTGTGTGTGTGTGTGTGTGTGTGTGTGTGTGTGTGTGTGTGTGTGTGTGTGTGTGTGTGTGTGCGTGCATGCGCGTGTGTGTGTGTGTGTGTGTGTGCGTGCATGCGCGTGTGTGTGTCTTTCATGCCCATCCCTTCTCTCTCTCTCTCACGCACACGCACACACTCACGCACGCACGCACATCCACTGTTCTGAGAACTGCTGCGTGCAGTAGTCTGACCTGAGGCTGAATTTGCTGGAATTACCTGTGCAGAATACAAAAGCAGAGAGAGGCCGTCTCAAGACGGGCTTGTGGCGCCGAAGAACCCAGCCATACAAAAGACCTCACTCTTCCTCATTTGGCAGTTGCGGTCCTGGCATTGAGCTTGTGAACAAGCCAGCCTTTGTACCAAGATGGCAAACCTGTGCCAGGGAAGAGGCCTGTGGCTCCAACTCAAGTCACCTCTCAAGATAGTTTGGAGGTCTCCTCTGTTCTCATCTCACGTTTTGGCTCTCCACTGACTTGATGTCACGGCAGAGGAGCAGGGCTTATGTGTGCCGTCACAGCTGAAGTCTTCTGCCTATTGGAACACATGTCAGCCGAACTGACCACATGAGAGAGAGAGACATAGAGAGAGAGACATAGAGAGAGAGAGAGAGAGAGAGAGAGAGAGAGAGAAGGAAGTGTGACTCATGGCTGTATGATGTGTCAAGTCTCATATTCACGCATCTTCACATGCACACACACAAACGTCCATGCATACAGTCCCACGGGCTCTCTTGTCACTTTGTATTAATTCACAACATAGAGGGTCCAGCTGGAGAGAGAGATGGAGGAAGATAGAAGGGGTGGAAGGAAGGAAGGGAGGAAGGGAGGAAGGGAGGGGAAGGCAGATTTTAGGTATGTGAATGATAGGAGTTTAGGTATGTGAATGATAAAAGGCAGTGAAACAGAATAAAACAAGGAAAAGATATGCAAACATTGTGGTTAGTCTCACTGTTATAACAAGACTATGCAATGAATATCCCAGACCTTATAGTACATAATGGCTGTCTCACAATGCAACTGACTAGCAATTGATACATTTCAGATTTCAGAAAATATGTTTGTTTGACCCTTTACAAGCTTTTGTAAAGTGTATTTGTTGTGGGACGGTGTGAGACAGATTCTGCAAGAGTGAATGTCTATAGAGTATAAACATAAATGTTCACCTCACCTCACTTCCTTCTGTCTTGGAGGGCTTGCATTTTTGTCTGGAGGCCCCTTGGGGTCAACTGTAGCCATCAGCAATTCTGTCAGAGCTGTCTGTCTGTCTGTCTGTCTGTCTGTCTGTCTGTCTGTCTGTCTGTCTGTCTGTCTGTCTACCAAACATGTTGTGGATCTTTAACTACTTAAAGGAACATTTCACTTTTTTCAACATCATCCCCATAAATTATTTACAGCCCACCTCTGAGACACCAGAGCAAGTAGACATAGACAGAAATGGTACCATCTTATAATGAGCACCACTTATATGAAGATATGAATGAAAATAGATAGATGAAAAAATAGGTGAAGTGTTCCTTTAAGACTGATTTACACTATACAGTATGTCATCGTAAGATGGTGTAGCATGGCAAAAATAGCCGATGTGATGTGTTGTGAGCTTGTAGATCTGCTATTTTCTTTTCTTTTGCACTTTGTACATTTTTACCTCTATTGACATGTCGAAATATGTTTGCCATGTTGAAAGTTCTTAAGTTCAGAATTAGGAGGAGAGTGGAGCCAAAAAACTGCTTGCTCAGCTCCTTCCATCTACTCTGCATATACTGTAATGCTGTGTCCGAAGAGCAATACAGCATGTCTCATCAAGAGACAGCCAGTGTGCATTGTGTATGTCAGCGATTCCCGACTGCAAGGGTACAAGTGGGTCTCCAAATAATTGGCGAAACACTTAAGATTGAAGGATAATATCACATTAATATAACAAATAATGTATGTAAAACAAAAGAAAATGACATGGTATATTATTTTCTTGAAAACTTTGACAAATGTGTTTGTTTCAAAGTGATACTAATGAATTAGAACTTATAAAGTATACTACGTTGGTTGCATTAATCCAAGACGGAACACAATCGATTTATTGTCCATTAAAATAAACCACCACTGACCACTTAACACGGCAGCCGATAGGCTGGTGTGTTAAGTGGTCAGATGGGTGGGCCGCGCTTTGAAAACATTTTCACATCCAAAAAAAGGTTTTGAACCGCTGGTGTGTGTTGTCTTGGATAACATTAGGTGATGCATTCACAGCACTGCAGCAGTCAGCATCTTAATCAGAGGTACAGTACTGGACGAAGAATGAACTGACAGAAAGATGGAGGTGGTGGGAGGGGGTTGGGGGGATGTTAACCCATTCAATGCGGGAACTCATCTGTGTCATTTTAGATTTCTTTGGCTATTTTTGAAAAATCGTCAAATCGTCTTTGAATGTATATCGTTTTTTAAGCGAACATTTGTAAATCAAATCTTTGCGTTTTTGAGATGGGGTCCGCTGCCAAATACATATCTATACATATATACATAAAATGTTTTCTAAATCCTAACAGTATGTTGCTATATCAGTGGTGCTCCAACTTTTCCATGAAAGGACCCCCAAAATGATATGTATATGGCCGCGGACCCCCATCTCAAAATATGTTGTTCCAGGGACCCCCAGAAGCACAGATCGGAGTTAAACATGTTCGCTTTAAAACCTATATATATATAATAAAAAAATAGCAGATATACAAGTTCATGAGCTTGTGTACAGTATCTGCTATTTTTGAATAGCCAAAGAAATCTTAAAATGACACAGATGCGTTCCTGGTCTTAATGGATTAAATGGCAGCCTGAGTCTGTTTTAGGCTTCTCTCTACCTATCTGTCTTAGTGGTGGTGGAGCAGCATATTAATTCTGCATATAACATCTATTGTCCGGGTCCCGCTAGCGCTTCACGGCTTAAATTAGTATCACCGTGGAGGATGGAAGGGGATTATTCTCATGTGAATAATGACATGGGGACAAATGAGATGAATGAGAATATCTGGGATAATGGACGGTCATCATAAATAGATGAGCATGATGAGAGCAGTGGAAAGAACAGGAAAGGAAAGGACTATTGTGCTTGTTTTCACTTTATAAAAGGTATGTGTGTTATTGTGTCACATAATGCATACAGAGGATGAGGATGACTCATAGGGGCTGTCTCTGTAAATTAAATCTGTACAGCACTACTATATGCTAAGACCACTTTCCTGTCCTGTTCACCACATGAATACCTTGCTCAGGGGTTCAATCTCGCGCCCGCACATGTCGCCCGCACACATCGCCAGCGCATGATTAGCTCCATGATAACCGCATCCCAGTTGTCCCTTGTTTTTTTTATGTTTTAATGACATGTAAATTCGATGGAAATTGTGCCCTCAGTGCCGAGGAGCTCTTTTCCATTTTTAATGACATGCACCTGCACTATGACACTGGACACTGGGCTCCTTTTACTGTAGGTCCAAAAATGAAAAGCACTAGAGCACTTTCTGAGCCATCGCTCAACGTTTTCCACCCGTAAGTGGACCGGTGCTACCTGCCTCCTCACAGGCAAGAAGAGGCACTCCACTGGTTCCCTGTGTATTTTATAATTCATTTTAAGCTTTTGTTGTTTTTAAGGCACTCAATGGCCTGGCTCCTCCATACATTTCCGTACACCCGAACTAGAACTTTGAGGTCAGCTAACTTGTTGCTTCTGGTTGTCCCTAAAACCATCCTTTGCAGCGGCTGTCCCTAGGCTATGTAATAGCTCCATACATGTGGTGCCCAGTCACTAGCTTTTGAATAATTATTAAAGACGCAGGGCCCTATTTTCCAGTGCCTTACCCATTATCCCTAAACGTTATCATTGTCTCCGACAGGACACTATGTTTTCACTTTCCGCCCCCCCCCCCTCGGCCAAGCTAACATTGGTCAAGCCTCACGTGACCAGTGACAATACGTTGAAAGGGTGTGCTCTGATTGGCTAGTGAGACGCATGACGTATAGCGGCCTATAAATAGATGTGTCACTTTGAAAGAGTCTTGGTCTCTTTCATGTAAGGTAAGACAGGAATAGTACTAGTACTAGTTTTCTACTATTTTTAAAAACATTTTCAAATAGTTCAACTAGCCGATCCACATCGACACGTTGTGAGCTTGTAGATTGGCTAGTTGAACTATTTGAAAATGTTTTTAAAAATAGTAAAAATGGTTTAGGGATTATGGGTAAGGCACTGGCAAAAATAGGGCCCGCACTCTTTTTTCCTTGTCCTCTAATTGAGTGCATATCTGTCTGTCTGTCTATTTTACTTATCGTCTGTCTGTCTGTCTGTCTGCCTGCCGGTCACCCTGTTAAGAATAAATTATCTGTTAAGAAAATAAATTGTATTTACACAAACAAACAATAACCCGTCACCCGTGTCCACCACTGCCCAGGTCTCATTAGCTGTAACACGTCTGTGCTTTCTCTGCTGGTCACAACACATTTCATACGGCATGATCTGCTATCGCAATATCTAGCATGCCAGAGTGAGAAAAACCTCAGGGATGATTAACATGAGACGTGTTCCTGAGTTCATGTTGTTCGTGGCGGAAACTATAAGCACAGTTAATAATCAATTATAGTTCATATCACAAGGTACAGCTCCTTGGCATAAACACACACCTGAGGTGAGGAACCCTAAAGGCGCGTTCAGACCGGAAGATCAAATATTTGTTCGAGCGGCGCGATTACAGACACGGTCGATGTCGCAAAGATGTGACCGCGTGTGTCACGGTCCGCTCCTCGGGCTGTGGACTGTGACTTTATTATTTGGACCTTGAATGCCCTTATATGGTGTTGGACTCCTAGGGACTGTTCTTTAGGCCTTTTTAGGCCGTTCATTATGTTCTGTATTTGTCTTGTATTGGTTGTAACTCTGTTGCCTTTTTTCCTTGGTTTTCCTTACTCTTGTTGTGTAGTAGTGTTTCCTGTCTGCCCTACTTGTTGTTACCTGTCTTGTCTCACCAGTATGTCTTTGCAATTGTAGTTCACCTGTGTCTTGTTCTGTTCCAGCCAATCATGTGTTAATTGTCCTTGGTTCTCACCTGTGTCCAGTTAGTCCTGTGTCTATTAAAGTCCTGTGTTTGCTTCAGTTCTCTATTGGGTTGTTGATTGTAGTCATGTGAGTGTATGCCAGTCTTTGTCTCCTGACTTATTGTTGCCTTGTATTAAGTTCTCCTAGCTTTCCCAGTATAGTTTTCCCTTTACTCCTTTATTGTCAATTGGCAATATGCTTACCTTATTCAGGTTGCCCGTTCCTCCTCAGGTTCTCCACATCATGGGTGCTGACTCGTTCTGAGATCAGCACCATCACTGTAGGGTCATCTGTACACTTAGTTATATTGCATTGCTAGTTTGGATTCAAATCTTTATCTTCTCATTGACTATTTTCATACTGGTGTCCCTGTTTTGGGCCCAAAAGATACAGTACATCTCTATATTGTTCCCCAAGAAATAACACTTTTCTAACAAGTCTCCCAGATTCTAATCTAGACAAAGGGGGGCCCAAATCTTGTCCATGAATGTCGGTGTGGCACTCTCAGAGGTAACTACGGTACCATCCCGCAACCCCACCCCTCCACCATACATTTATCCTGCATCAGTGCTGCGCTGCAGGTGTTTCCTCTCCTACAGCTCAGAGCAGGGAATGTGAAGGTAGCGGGACTTATGCATTCATACGTTACAGTAGCTCTTGACACAAGCACATGCATGATGTCACTAAATGGATTGGAGTTTGCCCAAACAGTAACCAGTCAGCTGGCATCAGTGGGTGCAGCTGCAGCGCAGCGCTGCCACTATCGATCGCACTGTAGTCTGCTGTCAGTTGGCAGGTGATCCAGAGCTACTGCGGTGCGGAGCGAGAAAGAGACCCAGACACAATGACCGCTACGCTCAGATACTGTAAGTGACACTGTCCTTCTGACCACAGTCACACCTATACAGTAAAATGCTCAGTGTTAACATAACTTCCATTTGTATGCTCTTTGGAGTTAAATTAACACAAAGGATTTTACTGTGTATTTTATGGAAAGTCCAGACAAGCAAGTGTTTATAGAAGGAAATAAGATTGCAAGAACTTGCAGTTATTTCATAAAAACTGGGTGCTGGATCCTTAAAGTAGTAAATAATGAAAAAGAGGGATTTTTTTTATTGCCACAAACGTGCGTGCGTGCGAGCGTGAGTGTCTTGGTGCGTGCATGTGTACAACTATATCTGCTGTGAATGTCCTAAACCTCAGACTTGACAGACACTTTCAGGCATGAGGTCCATTTGCTCTCAGCAGTGCATAGAGCAGAAAACTGCCAAACCTTACTCCCCCCACTGAGACCCTTGTGTGTGTGTGTGCGAGAGGGGATAGGCTGGAGATGAATGGCTACAGCAGATTTCTGGATGTGCCATCACAACAACACATCAAATTGTGGAGCTTTGCTTCCATGATCTCATGCTTTGCTCCATTCACACTGAAGATCAGATATTAATATCATCATCAATGGGGCACTTGGTTTTGCAGCATGACACAAAATAACACAAAGAAATCCATGACACACTAGAACAAGATTGTAAAATGCTAGAATATTAAAAACACTAACACTAAACAAATACTAAGATACTAGAATACTATGTATTACAACGTGTGCGCATTTGTATCAGTGTGCCTGTGTTTATGTGGTAGCGTGCATGTTTGTCTGTACACTGGGGGAGTACATGAATGAGTGTATGTATGTGTGCGTGCGTCTGTCTAGACTCTGTCTATCTCTCTGTCAGCCTCAGTTGAGTGTTTGCATGAGAGTAAATAATGCATTATTTATCTCTGAGTTTCTCTCTCTCTATCTTCTCTCCAAATATGCCTCTCTTATATGACAATCCCACCTGTAGTGTGAGTGGTGCCTGCGTGCGTGCGTGCGTGCTTTTCCCCCACCTATACATGACCAAAATAGGTTTATTCATTCATTCATTAATTTTTATTTGATCGATATTTTGTTATAATTGATTACATCGATTAGTTTGCACCCCTACTGAAGAGTCAATCAGGACCTTCGTCACAGTGAGACATGGTAGATATATAGAGCAGATTCCACAAATACTAAAGAAGATTATTTTCTCACCCGTGTTCACCTGTTCCTCTGTATATTTAGTTCCCTCAGTTGCTTCAGTCTTTTTGCGTAGTGGTGGTTTCAAAGTTGTTAGTTACTAGATATATGTGAAGATCGTTTGGATCCTTACTTTCTCCAGCTATCCGCGCCATTAAGATATATGGAGATATTGCACAAATATTGAACTAGTCTTGAACAGGTGCTATTCCAAAAGTGTGGTACTGTAGATAGCTCATGTTATTCCTTTGCACAAAGGAGGAGATCATATGGATCTTAACAACTATCGGCCTATTTGTAAATTATCGTGTGTTTCCTTGGTATGTGATCAACTCAGAATATACAGTATTTATCCAAGCATTCAGTGTTGTTGAGCCCCCATCCATCTGGGTTTAAGGCTAATCCCCGTACCATCTCTGCAGCATCCTTGGTGTTAAATGACATTTTGTCCGCAGTGGATATGAAGATGCATTGTGCAGCTCTGTTTATCGATTTATCAAAAGCCTTTGGCACTGTGGATCTTTCCCTGCCCTTACACAGATTGCAAAATATTGGTTGAGACTCTGGTAGTTAAATGCTTTTTACAACTACCTCTCTGATATAGTACTAGAGTCCACAATACGCCGCTGTGAGTTAGCCCTATTCTGGGGGCGAACATTCGACAAAAATAGCAGATTTGAGCTTGTAGATGAGATATTTTTGGTGAAGAGATTTTGTGTAGAGGGAAAAAATGAGTGGATCAAGTATAGAGCCCTGGGGGACCCCCGTCAACTCAAGTATAAGGGTGATAAATGGTAAGTAGGCGTAAACCTGATTTATATGTTGTCGTACGACCATGTCACTCGCCTAGAATAACAGATTTACAAGTGGGTTTTTCACTTGGTGACACAGTCGTTCGATTACATATAAATCTCATTATATGTTCATCTAAGACAGCGGTTTTCATCTCTTGCCCTGAGGACCCAGTTTATTGCATACTGCTAGTTAAGACCTTGATTATAGTATGCCTGAAATGAAAGGGCACAGCACACAGCAGGGTCCCCCATACAGGACCAGAGTTGAGAGACCCACTGCTGAGTCCATTGGTTCCATTTGCACTCTCGCAGACAGAGTTATGGGTCCATTTGGTTCCATTTGTACACTCTCAGAGTTAAATTCACACTTGTGATTTTACGGTGTAGTGACACACAGCCTTGTGCTTTGAATGTGAAAGCCCCATGAATCATCACCCACTTCAGTCAGCATGAAAGGGAACTACATGTTTTTTCCCTCTGCTGTTACATAAAATGCATGCATATCATATGCACCCATACACAGTGTAAGGGAAATTAACTAAAAGAAAAACCTTGTTCCATGTTGCCATTCACATCATTTACGTTTTCATCACATTGTTGTCATCGTACACAAAGATGCACACACGAGCACGCACGCACGGACGGACGGACGGACGGACGGAGCCAGCTTGGTTGTTGTAAAGATGAAATTAAATACAGCCCATTTCTTATAGGTGAGCTCCGCCTACTGGTGGTAGCTAGTAGCTTTTTGATTTATTGATTGAATACTTTATTAACAGTTTGCAAAAAAATCACAAGGTACAGTTTAATACAAATATGCTAAAAGGATTGAACCCAAGAAAGCACTATGGCTTGTTTCCATTGGGGTCCTGTGTATTCAATTCATAGGAACATTTAATGACAGACAAATATACAATGCTATGCAAAAAAACATCATATGAACAAGTTGTAATCAAAAAGAAAAATATGTATTACTATTTTAGAGCGGTCTTGAAGGAGAGAAAGAGAGTAAGGATTCACACTTTTTTTATGCCTGTTGGAAGGGTGTTCCACATTTTGGTGACATAGCAGTAGAACGAATTTAACAACACCTTGTTTGAGCCAAATCTGTGTTGAACGTGATGTGTGGAGCTCCCTCTGGTGTTGTGATTGTGGACATCTTTAACCTTTTTGAAGTAGTTTGACAGGTATACATGGGTGGCTTTGTGGTGTAGTATCTTGTAGACCAGGTCCAGGCCCATTGCAAGTTGCTGTACTCTGTCCTCTACCCTGAGCCATCCCACCCTAGCAAAATGAGACAGGGGTTAGATGAGTTGTAGGTGTGAGTCCAAGTAGTAGCCTGACCAGTTTGTTTTGGGATGTCTGGAGCCTTGTTTAAGGCCTTTGGATGAGTGCTCCAGCTAGAGTCCTCAATGTATTCCTACTAACGAGTGAGGAGATTCTGTACACAAATCTTGTTCTTTGGTTGACTTTTTTGATTACTTTAGTTGCCATTTTTCACTGGAAAGATTAGCCTCTAAAATATTCTACATTTTCTTGTGATAACATTGTCACCACTTTTACTGTGAAGCCATCGGCCTTGCAGAGCTTTATTTTGGACCCAAAGAGAATGGATTCACTTTTGCCCAGGTGTAATGATAGTTTCAGCGAGCCCGGTACCTTTGACCGAGTTCAGAGCTAAGGGTTTTTTCGACCTGCAATTTGTCATTGTCTGAGACCAGGAGAGCTGAGAAATCCGCTAACAGGAACAAATTGCAGTCACAAGCTGATGTCACGTTGTTTACATATATTAGGAACAGCAAAGTCCCTAGTATGCTTCCTTGTGGAACACCACAGCTTACTGGGAGGGGGGAATCTCTTTACAGGCTGGAATCTCTTTGCCTCTAGTGCCCTCATAGAAAGAGCATGGCAATGGTGGCCATTAAGCAGCTATTCAGCTTCTAAACAGAAGGGC
This sequence comes from Gymnoscopelus microlampas, assembly GCF_963454915.1. NCBI lineage: Eukaryota > Metazoa > Chordata > Actinopteri > Myctophiformes > Myctophidae > Gymnoscopelus > Gymnoscopelus microlampas. The sequence goes on from NC_139946.1 coordinate 31,022,965, forward strand.
TATCTGTGTTAATTTCTCTTTTTTTAAATTAAGTTAGGGTTAGGGGGTTATTAAATATCTAATTGTGGGTTTGAGATGGTGTTGCAAATGACTGTTGTGGACTGTGCGTTTCAGACCAAACCATAGGGGGCAGTAGAGCTCCATAGCATGACACTGTTGGGCCCTTTTTCAGTCAGTGGCTTGGACCTGCTCAATTACAAGTGGTCGTGGAGACTTTATGGTGGCTCAGCCAGCCCCATAATGAGAATATATAGCCTATATATAATGGAATGTGCTATTTGAGTAGTATTCAAATCCTTTCACTTGAATAAAACTCAATTCAATTAGGTAATGTTACCCTTCAAGTCAGGCCATCCCTCTAATGCAACAATGGTTTAAGTGGGCCTACAACAGTAGGCTTAGGCTATAGATATAATCAAAAAAATATACATATTTGGATAAAAATGTAGTTTATATAACCATTCCATGTATTATATCTGCATACCTCGGCTCTGAGACTGTCTAAATCCCTCCTCTGAGTCTGAGCGCTCATTGGCTGACGTGTGTGTGTGTGTGTGTGTGTGTGTGTGTGTGTGTGTGTGTGTGTGTGTGTGTGTGTGTGTGTGTGTGTGTGTGTGTGTGTGTGTGTGTGTGTGTGTGTGTGTGTGTGTGTGTGTGTGTGTGTGTGTGTGTGTGTCCATCATGTGTTACTCAAACTCCTTCACCTGCATGTGTGTTTCTCCCCTGTGCGTGCGTGCGTGCGTGTGTATTTGTATTTGTGTGTGTCCTTTTGGACCTTGTATTTATGTGGACATAAATACAGAATTTAAGTATGTGTGTGTGCGTGTGCGTGTGCGTGTGCGTGTGTGTGTGTGTGTGTGTGTGTGTGTGCGTTGCCATGTCGGCTTATTATAAGCGACTTTGAGCTTGTTTTTCTGTAAAGTTGCTTGTACATAATTATATTGGTAGTTGCGGGTTGCGTTATTTTGGGCTAAAGAAAGTGTAGTTGTTTATTTGGGCTTGTTTCCTAATCTTTTCTATGTATTATTTTCATTTGTATTATGGTTGAAACCAGTGGTTCCGTTCTCAAACATTTTCATGTCAAGGACCTCCAAATTAATGTGTATTTGTCCTGTAGCCATGGTTCACATGACGCTCGTCATGTTTCAGGGCTACCCCATCTGAAAATGTTTTGTTCCAGGGACCCTCAGACAAGATTTGTGTTGTTAGTATCATGTTTCAAAAGCATATTTTTAAAATATTATTTTTAGAAAATAGCATATCCTGAGCTTGTAATCTGCTATTTTCAAATAGCTGTGATCTAGTCGCTTATTTTGGGCTTGTTTTCAAAGACCTGGTTGCTTATTTCTCTCGCAAAACCTGGCAACACTGGTGTGTGTAGTCGTAGTAGACCATTTCAAATCCCTATCACCAGAGAGAGAGAGAGGGCGAGTCTGCGAGTCAGGAGGAGGTGGATAGTAGAGGGTCCATCCAACACCCTGCAGTCCATTCATTCACCGCTAACATGGCGGGTTGTGGAGGCGAAGTGTTGCGCCCACCATGGTACGAATCATCCAGATGTCAGAACCACGTCCAGCAGCAAGAAGAGGAGAAACCGAGGAAGAGGAGGAGAGCCTTCTGTCTGGTCCGGATGAAGCACCGTAACCATAACAGCAGCAAGCAGCAGCAACAGCAACAACAACAGCAACAACAACAACAACCTGCTGCAAGCAGCAACAACAATAACATGCCGTTCATAATCCACTGTCAGATAGGCAAGGAGATCAAACACATATGCAGCAACTGTCGTGGAGCGGCGGACCCGCTGGAAGGTGAGAGGAATAAGTTGGGTTCGTCTCATAGCCCTGGACTGGACTGGTCCAGAGCGTTAGTGAGTTCTCTCTAACTAACGCCCTGCCAGACGCGCTGCTCTGCTCATAGACAGACAATGCCACTGCCGTGCGAGGTCTCCGTCTTTAGTTAAATAAACAAAACCATTTCGCTACTCACCGAAACAAAGTCTGTTTTGTGTTGTTGAAAGTCTATTCTCCAGGGTGGAAAGCCACTTAGGATCCCACCTTCTCTGTATAATACACGTTTTGGGCAGTAAATCAAATATGTCCGCGAGATGGAAATTATTTGATGTACTCCACTGCGCCCTCTACAGATCTGGTTAATTTAAATTACCATTGACCAAATCTGTAGAGGGCGCAGTGGAGTAAATACAATAATTTCCGTCTGTCGGACATATTTTATTTACTGCCCAAAAAGTGTATTATACAGAGAAGGTGGGATGCTGAGAGGCTTCCCACTCTGGAGAATAGACTTTCAACAACACAAAACAGCCTTTGTTTCGGAGAGTAGCGAAATAGTTGTGTTTATCTTAACTAAAGACGGAGACCTCGCACGGCAGTGGAATTTTCGGTCAAAGAGAATAGCAGTGCGCCTGGCAGAGCGTTAGAGAAAACTCACTAACGCACTGGACCAGGGATATGTTCGTTTATTTGAGCGCTGAGAGAGAGAGAGAGAGAGAGAGAGAGAGAGAGAGAGGTGGTAAACGAGGCGATTTGACCGCTCCCTTTGCCCGATGCTTCTGCCTGCCTGTCTGTGGAAATGTGCGTTAAGTGGGCTCCAGGGGCGCAGAATGCAGATGTTTTATCTGCTGTAGTAAAATAATAGCCAGTGGTGTAAAGTAACCGAGTGCATTTACTCAAGTACTGTAGTTAAGTACAATTTTACGGTATTTTCGCTTTCGTCAGTATTTACACATTTCATTACTTTTACTTCCACATCACTACATCTTACTCCACTACAATTATTTGAAAACTTTAGTTACTTTGTAGATTTGTATTATTATTACAAAACATACACCAGCCCTATATACATTTCGGCCATTTGAAAATAGCCGATCTGCAAGCTTGTTTTTCAATATATTTCTATACATTTGAGACATTCTGGGGACATTTGGGACATTCTGCATGAGTACTCTCTAATTTTGGTACTTTAAGTACATTTTGATGCCAATACTTTTGTACTTTTACTCAAGTACATTTTGAATTCCGGACCTTTGTATGGTTAGGCTACATTTCTACACAGTACACACTCACATATAGTTACAAATGGATAATAACACTGAGGATTTTACTATTTAGATTATATCAACTGTACATATTGCTTTAGCCTACTTGTTTCATTATTTTTCTTTTCCATTGTAAGCTAACCCACTGGGTTTACTTTCAAAGCAATGAGACATTTTCTTTATAATGTTTTATGCATCATTGTAGTGTTATCATTGTACCACCACACCATATCTAATCTTTTTCATCATCATGGCTGTAAGGTTACTTTTGTAGTCTATTTGTTGTTGTGAGGGAGATTCTTGTGATGTAGCACCAAGATAACAAGCACATGGTCTGAGAGGGAAAGAATGTAGCCTCACTGTGTGAGCTTCAGCTGTTTGATTCAGAGCTTGTCTCAGTCGGCAGGGGTTTTAGCCTAGATAAGATAATCCACTATGGTAGTAGTAGTGGTTGTTGACAGAATGATAAGCAGATTGGTAGCCATGTCCACGCTCCCAGAGGTGGCCCGTAAACCTAACCTAACCCTAAATTTGACTTTATTTTTGGTATCGGCCTATTCAATGTTCAGCCGTTGCTCAGAGTCGGTACCCTCCACATTCTTGATTGATCATGGTGCACTGAGCAGTCAAATAAATGTTTACCTCGCAGCTGATTGAGTTTAGGCATGTGTTTGTGTTTTAATGAATGTGTTACTTATGAGTCAGGAGAGTAGGACCCACATGCATTGCAGAAAAATTGGAGGCAGAGCAGACCATCAGTTAAACCATCAGTTTAATAAACAAAGACAGAGGGAGAGTGAAACAGAGAGAGAGAGAGACCGTGATATGAGTTTAGTCACAGTTAGTATGGTTAAGTTTAGGCATGGGGTTTGGTGAGGTTAATAGCGCTTCCATTACTAATGTCACCCCATGGTTGACTGCCTATTATATTTACATAATAATCCAAGGACAGATAGATAGATAAATAGATAGGTATTTCTTCCCATGGGGGAAATTCAGTTGTCATAAGCTTGTGCTGCTCACATGGTTTGCTTTAAGCGGCACCCTGATGCCCTATTACACTATTATAACCACAGCAGCATGGTCTTGAGCATTGCTCTAACAAAACCAAGTGGCTTTTTGGTCACAAGCTTGCTTCTACAACCTTCGCTGTAGGTCTGCTGCCACCTCCTACAGTATCTACAGTTGATGATGTACTGAATACTGATATTTTATATAATCTGTTTTGTCCTAAGCCATTCTTTTAGCCTCCTTTTATTGGCTTGTTTGTTTGTTTGTTTCATTAGTTAGCTATTCATTATTTATTCATTCATTTGCGCACCCAACTGCTAAATGAATGCTCAAAAGAAAGCCATGCATGGGCTGACCTTGGCGCTAGTGAGGATTTATCCCATAACATTTTGTTTAGGTATTTTCTCTCTCTCTTAACTACTAGTCCAATGTAATGTGATATTTCTCTGTTTTCTCTCTTGCTTCTAAGTACTTCCACTTATCTAAGCACTTAATTTCGATCCAAATCAGAAAATACAAAGATTGCACTCAGTAGAGTACATACCTCTAATAACTCTGTGCAATTGTCAAGAGATGCCATTTCTGCCATGTAGAATAGTTCAGCACTATATTTGTGGCCGCAAATGAGTTCTCCATCAATCCTATTTTGTTTGATTAGGCCAATAATGTAATAATAATTGCCTCTTATGTCTGTTGATAGGCACACAAAATTGTAAAGTTATTAGCATTTCTGTGAGAAGCCATGCCCACTGCACAGCCCCTTGGCGCAAATGTTAGAAGTTAATCAGTTTTCCATATGCCCCATGGTCAAAGTTTCCACAAAGTTTCATGAAAAACCGATCATAACTTTTGGAGAAAGCCTGAAACCAGATAAACACAATGGGAAGAAAGCATACTCCCCGTCACGAGGTAACAAATAGATTTACATAATGCATTAGCGTTCACTGCTTGTGTACATGTAATTTGTGTGTGGTGTGCGTGTGCGCACATCCATGCCTGCCTGTTAAAATGTTTTCATTGCCTCTGGCACACTCAAGTCCTTTTTCCGAACACACGGCTGTTGGAGCTGGATGGTGCGTAATGGGAAAAGGGGAGTTTAAATGGAAAAGCAGAGTGGGTTAAATAGAACAGCCTGCAGTGTGATTACATTAGAACACACACTCTCCAGTGGAGAGTGAAGCACGGTTTATAGAGAAACAGAGAAGAAGACTGAGGAAGAAGTTGAACTGTGTTAAGCGCTGATTCTAGATTGTAAACATATTTTTCTCTGATGGAAAATAAATAATTGTATACATTTATAATTGATATTGTGGTCATTGACTCATTTTGCTGATGCTTGTCTTACTCCCTTTAACAGGAGGGATGTGCAGTGCAGTGGGGGTTAAAATCCAGGAACTGGCTATATTACATCTTTATAACCAGCGGCATTTGCACTTGCTGTTAAGTTAATTGGTCAATCTCTGTCTTGTTTCCAGCTGAAGAGGTAGAGCGGTTGGCAGCGATGCGCTCTGATTCGCTGGTCCCGGGCACGCACACACCACCAATTCGCAGGCGGAGCAAATTTGCCACCCTGGGCCGTCTCTTTAAGCCATGGAAATGGAGGAAGAAGAAGAGTGACAAGTTCAAGCAGACTTCTGCTGGTAAGAGACAAATGGCATCACTTTTAACCTTACCTACCGTAGCTCCCTTATCCTACAGTATATCCTACCCTTTAATTCCTCACATTAATTCCTACCTTAATGGTAATACTAATTGTGTCCCCTTTACTTGTTGTTGGGGTATTTGCCAACTTGTACATTTGCACATACCTAGAATTTATCCTCTGCTTTTACCCAAACTATGGGTTAAGGGTCAAGTGTCTTGCTCAGGGACACTTAGACTGGAATCAAGGGGGTCTTTTTGACACTCACTCAGACAGGTACAGTACAAGCACTGAAATGTTGGTAGAGCCGAGGGTCAAATCTTCCGATTCCCAGATGGCCTCTACCCTCTCACCTACGTCAGCGTACATTACTACCTACTACCTCAACTCTTCCTCCCTCTTACCTACTGTAGCTTACCCATACCTTAACTCCCCTACTTGACTCGTACCATGAGACCCCCACTCTCACATCTTTCCCATGAATAGTACGCTCCACCTGGCAGTAGATTAAATTCTCCCTGCTCCTAGGCATATGCTGTACAATGAGGCTGTATTGACCAAGGGCAGAATTGGGTGGTGGTGGTGGTGGGGGGGGTCTGGTATAAGTTGATCCATATGATGATGATGGTGGTTATGTAAGGGAAGGTCAGTGTCATGGGGCCCCAGGTCAGCTTCTGCTGTTTTAACCCACAGATCACCACAGCAAAGCGGCATTCCCACCAAACAGCCTATTGTTTAACATGGAGGATTAGTTTGTGAGGGTGTGGGGGTGGGAGGGGGGCTTGCTTGAGGTTCTGAGTAGCTGTAAGTCCTGCTGGACTTACAAAACACAAGGTTTGTGTTTTAATGTCGATGTGGAGTGAGTGGCTGGCAAAACCAGGATACTTCTCGGTAGCCCGACTTCGTTTTGACGCTGTGAGTCGTATTTGTCCTGTGAGTAGTACATGTGCTTGTGTGTTTTTCTGTATGAAATGTGCACGTTCGACGCGCCTGGAATCAGATTAACAGTGACAGCCCAGAGTTTCTTGTTTAGATGGAAACAAATTGTAATCTGCACTCAGTTCAAACAGACTATGTTACATAAATGATGGCATTGTTCATCGAAAATGCAGACGCAACAGCCGTGGAAGAGTTGGTAATTGAAAATCACAGCCGATTCAGATGGGTTTTAGTTGTCATCAGTTTATCACTGTGTCTGCCGGGGTGCCCGCTCCTTCTGGTGATAATTAATGAGATCGTTCCCTGGAGGGATGGTTGAGCCAGTATGAGGTCATGACGTGTACGTGATTATGTAAGGTGCGTTCTGAGTGGGAATACATTGTTAATCTGTGTAGTCAATGGTGGAATAAGTAGTCTACTCTGACTTTTACTTTAATAAATGTAGCAAACCACAGTGTAGAAATACTTTGTATTAAATGTCCTGTATTCAAAAAAGTAATTGTACAAAAGTTTTGGCCTAAAAATGTACTTACAGTACCAAACTTAAAAGTACTCATTATGCAAAACGGTCCATTTTGCAATATATTATTGGATGATTGTAATTAGTTCCAGCTGGTAAAGGTGGGGCTGATTTTAATTACCTCATGTGCTGCTGGGTAGAGCTTAACCTATATAATACATCATCATTTATCAGTTAATGTATGTTTTGTATGAACAAAGTAACTATTAACTAAAGCTGTAAAATAATTGTATAATATATTGTGTAAAGGCATTTTGAGATGTACAGTAGTGTAGAAATGGAAATGCTCAAATAAAGTACCTAAAAATTGTACTTACAGCGGCACAGTCACTTTTCTTTATGAATAAAATGTGATTTTATCCAATCTGTATGGTAGAGTATGTTAATATAATATCATTTATATAATTGGGGTTGTCGTATTTGGTATCCCTGCTCTTCTATTGAGACATTTAGATCGTTTCAAATGTCGTGTTTCACATAGACACAGGATCTGACACTTGGTGCTGTGCTATGAGCTTGTATATCTGCTAGTTTTGAATAGCCAAAGTATAAAATAATGGTTATAGCTAAAATCTAAAATGACACAGATGCGTTCCCGGTCTTAATGCAGCTCTCCACTGCAACGTTATCGGCCCGACTCGGGCCGACTCAGAAGGTGTTTCTGCCGACAACCTGCCGACAACCTGTTGTAGATAGTGCTGTGCCGTCGGGTCGGGATTTTTAGATTACCGTTGATCAACGACCGAGCAGGTTCGGTCGTGTCCCGACCGGTAGAGCCGTCGATAGCCGTGGGGTAGTGAAGAGGGGGGAGAGAGGGGGGTAAAGGACAGGTTTGGTCCGTCCTGCAGTCCGAGCGGGCTCCAGTGTTGCCAGATTCTGTGAGCGACTAGGTCTATGAAAACAAGCCCAAAAGAAGCGACCAGTTTCACCACTTGAGCCCTATTACATCAGCTATTTTCAGAAAGAATCTTGAAAGCATGCCCAAATAAGCAACTGCACTTCGGAAACAAGCCCAAACAAAAGCAACCCGCAACTATGAATATTTACAAGCGACTTTGCAGGAAAACAAGCCCAAAGTCGCTTATAATAAGCAGACCTGGCAACACTGGCAGGATCTTGCAGACCAGCGCTGCCAGCTCTAACGCATGCGCACAACAATGTGCGCATCGGCCGACAGTTTGTGCTGAACTAAATGCCAACTTTTGCCAGTCTGTTGTAGTATGTTGTAATCTGAAGTAGTCTGTAGTAGTCTGTTTGATGGAGAGTCACCTTTAATGGGTTAAAGCTATATAGTCTTCAGCCGTATACTGTACTCCTGGCTAGTTATAGTATAATCTTCCTGCCTCTTGCTGAGACACACTCCAACACACAGCAGTGGAGCGAGGAGAGTATTTTTAAGCCCAAGCTGGTCCCCCAGCTGTCAGAGCAGTCTCCCTCGCGTGCATCTAAATTACACGCACACACACACACACACACACACACACACACACACACACACACACACACGGATAGGATAGGATCATTCACATGGTCCCTCCCTCCCCAGTGACACCACACATGTAGCGTGGCCATATGTTATTGTTGGACCCTTGCCTCTATTAGTTATGTGATGCATTGAATAAAATAATCTATTCATCACGTAAGGAGATCCAGTGAAAGTGAACGTGCCTTTGTGCTGAGGGTTCGGCAAGGAGACGTACAAAACACAAAATAAGCGATATTATGTCGCTTTGATAATCCAGAGAGTATGAGACAGATCAGTGAGTGCATAAAAACGCCTGTTGTACAGCTGCTCAGCTGTTACACACACTAGCATTCTGTAAAGCCCTATGGGCAGCCCTCAAGTTCACCTACTGTAGCAATAGGTTAACCCATTCAATCCGGGAACGCATCTACAAATTTTAGCTATAACCATTACTTTATATTTTGGCTATTGAAAAATAGCAGATATACAAGCTTATAGCACGGCTCTTAAATCTTGAAAATTGAAACCGTTTTCTGAAAAAAACGTACGTTGCTATATCAGTGGTTCTCAAACTTTTTCATGTCAAGCACGCACAAAGTTATGTATTTCGCCGCGGACCCCCATCTGAAAATATTTTGTTCCAGGGACCCCAAGAAGCAAAGATTTGAGTGAATAATGTTCCCTTTAAAATATATATATATTCATATTTTTTGAAAGATTTTTGAATAGCCAAAGTATAAAATAATGCTTATAGCTAAAAATGTTAAATGACACAGATGCGTTCCCGGATTGAATTGGTTAAAAGAAGAAAAAAATGAGATGACATTCTGTATGCACTGCAGTACAGACAGCACACATGCATCTCAAATTCACCTTTCCTGTTCAAAGCTGCATTCATTTTTAAAAGGTGGATATTCTGCTCAGTAGTGTAGTTCTTTTTTTTTCTTTCTTATCCAATCGTGCCCAGCCAGCCGTTCATTCAACCACTTTAGCTCTACAGTATGTACAGTACCGGTACTTTGTTGTTTGTTTGACGAATAGCGAAAGTAGCCGATCTACAACCTTGTAGTGCTCGTAGATCTGCTAGTGCTACCCGTGCTGTTTTTAAACATTTCAAGTTTTTTGAAAATGCTTTTAAACAAAATGTGAAAGTGTTCATAATAATGACGTGCCCAAAATAGGGACGGAACGCCATGGGGGGAAGTGGTTAAGCGCTGTGCTGGTGCAGGAGAAAATGTGCTGAGAGGGACACATGGGGAGGCACAGCAGAGATGGCAGGGTTCACTCCTTGGTCAGCTTTACATTATGGTCCTCCATGCATCTCATCCACTAGTACTACATCAGTGATTTTCAACCCTTTTTCATATCAAGGTCCATTATTTACCAGTATTCGGCACAAAAAGGACAGTGAAACTGAAGCGTTGTGTACAACAGACACGCTAATGATCAGTGGTGTAAAGTAACTAAGTACATTTACTTGAGTACTGTACTTAAAGGAGAATTTTGGACTAAGGTTTTCTTACCTTTTCTATGATGTTATGATATCTTAGGATGAATGGTACAGTAGAAACATTTCATAACTCCATCCTTGTACTACTTTTTCCACCACTGCTAATGATAGGATCCTCCTCTGCAAATGCCATCATCACAGACCACTGCTCTGCCCAGCTACACCGTTCTCTGTACCAGGTGTTTGGGTGCACCATCAGATAAAACGCTCTCTCCAAGACACAGTGGTGGGAGAAGTACTCTGATGTTTTACTTAAGTCAAAGTAGAAATACCACAATGTAGAAATACTCTGTTACTTACAAGTAAAAGACCTCTATTCAGATCTTTACTAAACGTCGGTTTTCGAATAGACTAACGTGTAACTAAAGTTTTCAAATAATTGTAGTGGTTAAAACATTTACATTAACCTCTCAGATGTAATGGAGCAAAAGTATAAAGTATTGAAAAATGTAAAAGTACCTCAAAATTGTACTTGATTTTACAGTAATCTTAGAGTAATTGTACTTAGTTACCTTCCACCACTGCCCAGACAGACATCCAGTCATGGTAATTCAGCTTGCGTGTGTAGCTTGGTTCTTTTAGCCACAAGATGATCAGTAGCTAGCGAGCAGCTGCAGTGAGAGAGACCATGAGCCCAAACAAACTGTGGTTTTGTCAACTGGATGTGACACATTCCCCAACACTTACAGTAGAACTGTCTTAAGAATTTCCTGCCTGGTGGTAAACAAGTGGGCTGCTGTGTTTTTTTGTTTTGTTTATCACATGGCTGGAAGGCACGGCGGAACAGTAATTGTCTGTGTGTCCCCACAAAAGTGGACCAATCATACTGAGGCTGTCACAAATGTCACAAACAGAAGCCTGGTGTAACTCACTATAGCCGAGAATAAAACGACTCTAAAGTTAATGATTGTGTTCACAAACTGAACACCGTTTTGTGATTTTGTGCAGCTTTGTTCATGAACTGCACACCTTGTAACTTGCTCTTGATAGATAGCAGTGGGGCTCTAAGGACGGCCATGTCAGTCAGTTGGTTTGTCTGTCCGTTAAGTAGAAAGTACCCATTATGCAGAATGTCCCATTTCATAATCTTTTAAGTCTAAAAATGTATAAAAAATCTTTTGAAAATAGCAGATCTACATGCTCACAATGCGTCGCATCGCGACGCATTGTGAGCTTGAAGATCGGCTATTTTCAAATGGCCGAAAAGTATATAGGGCTGAAGTGGTTAATGTATGTTTTGTAATAATAATCAAAATCTACGAAGTAACTAGTAACTAAAGTTTTCAAATAATTATAGTGGAGTAAAAGTATAATCTTTGCCTGAGAGATGTAGTGGAGTAGAAGTAAAAGTACAAAAAATTGGAAATACTCCAGTAAAGTAAAAAATACCTACAAATGTTACTTAAGTGAGTAAATGTACATAGTTACACTGCTTGTAAATAGTCTTGTTTTGTTTTACATGATCTGTTCTCTGTCTGTTCCCGCAGTGCTGGAGAGGAAGATGTCCACTCGTCAGAGCAGAGAGGATCTGATCAAAAAAGGACTGCTGAAGGAGGTTTATGACAAAGGTGAGAAACAGAGGAGGACTGGGGGGAACATTCAAAGTGTACCGTTTGCTTGTCAGTGCTTCTCAACTTTTTTTCTGCTAGTTGGGACTCCAATGTCACCCTATCCATGTAGTCACAACATAATACACATATCTCTATCTATTTGATCGTTTGCCTGTGACCCTGTGAGAATGTATCATCATGATGACCCACTTTTTCTTTCACATTTTTGCTTTCTTGGTATTCCAAGGGGCATCTGGCATCCCAAAGGGTCCTTGACAGTGATCCAAGGGGTCCCCAGCCAAATGAATTCCTCTACAGTTCAATTCACTTGAAATTATTACATTATTATATCAGTATGAGTGTACAATTACAGACAATTAAATGGAAAATGAAAACATCTTTTCATGTGGGTCTCTAGGACAGAATCATTTGAAATGGGGGTCCAGAGACTAATTAAACTTAATCTGCGTGTCCATAGCATAACACCCCCAGCTAAATGATTAATAGTTAGGAACCAAATGGACCGTTACAGGTCTACAACTAAGAGAGCACAAATGGAACCAAATGAACTTGGTTATATTTGTACACTCAAATGAGTTATGGGGGTTTGTGGCCTAATGCATACCAAACTAGGGTCCTTGAAATTAAAAAAGTTTGAGAACCACTGATATACTGTAAGCTATAATAAGTTATGTAACTTGTCCTGATTTGACTGTCCCTATTTGCTTTGGCTGTATATTTGATTCCCTCCCTTCTGTCTAATCACTCTAATCTCTCTCCCTCATGTGTAGATGGCTCCTGTCCAGCGATGAGAGAGGAGTTGAACTTGGAGAATGGTCGTTCGCCTATCCTCGGCTCTGGCCTTTCAGAACCGGAAGGAGCTGAGCTTATGGAAGGAGCGACAGGCATCGGTAGGCCGCGGCCATGCAGTGCGCTCACCGATTGGCTTGTATTTTCTTAACCTCAACGCATTCCGATTGACCTCCGATTGGTTGTTTTTTTAATCTCCCCATGGTACAGGTCCAGAGTTCCAGATGGCAGCTGAGGGTGCATGTCAGGACCACAGCCAGAAGTCCAGCCAGGGGCCTCCCACTAAGAAGTCCACTGTGTATCTGGGTGATGTAGCTGAGTCGACGCTTTCCAGACCTGCTCCCCACAAACAGCCCCCTGCGCCGCCGCCCAAACCGTTCAGCCGGCTGCCCAACCTCATCGCAGGTGTGTGTGAGTGTTCATCTTTACATACAGTAGATGCATACATACGCATGTATTATTCTCATGTTTACGACTGCAACTATCTAATGTTTATTTTAAATAATGGACTAAATCAAATAGTTGACCACTTTATATACTTTGTTATACATCAGTGTTGTGCAAAATTGCAAAAATGGCAGATGTACACTTTAATTTACCCCCCAAGTCGATTATTTTATTAAAATAGATATTTTTTTCTAATCAATTACTTTGATTAGTTTGATTAAAGGTAGGGTAAGTGATTTTCTTTGGTTAAAATAAGTGTTAAATAGCTCTATATTCTTATAGTACTCATTGCTATAGAGTGTTTGTTCAGTAAAAGGAGTCTCCTTGTCTCTCCAGCTCTTTATAAAACAGAAAATGCATTTTCGTTTCAGTTTCAGTTTCATTTCCAATTTTATCCAATCAGGATAGAGAACTCAATCAAGATATAGATTAAACAAGTGAAATTGGAAGTGATGACACTAAGAAATGAGCAGGCAAAATTGGAACTGGAACACAATAAAAATGAAGCTTAAAAATGGGTACTTTCTCCTGATTGGCTGAGATTTTGACACCTACCGGAAAATGTATTTTCTGTTTATTAAAGAGCTGGAGAGACGGGGAGACTCCTGTTATTGAACAAACACTCTATAACAATGATTACTATCATTCAGTGCTTTAACCTTTAACAAAATACTTTTTTGTTTTAACCCAAAAATATCACTTACCCTACCTTTAACTCTTGCACCCCTACTCGTGTTTGAGTCTTTGCAAGAAGCTGAAGCTGAAATGCTCTTAATGGGAGTCATTTGGTATGCAGATCTCTCTGCTGGTATTTTAGTGGACTTTGGGATATTGTGCATGTCTTTTTTTCATGTTTGCACAAACACACGTTTAACCTATTCAATATGGGAACACATCTGTCATTGTAAGATTTCTTTGGCTATTCAATAATAGCAGATATTCATGCTCATAGCTTGTAGATCTTATTTATTTGAAAAATCGAAAAACATTTTTGCAAATCTTTGAATATATATGTTTTCAAGCAAACATTTGTAACTCAAATCTTTGCTTCTGGGGATCGCTGGAACAAAATACTTTACAAATGTTTAATAAATATATATTCAAAGATTTGCACGCATTTTCACCATTTAAAAAAAAATAGCAGATCTACAAGCTCATAGCCTATGAGCTTGTAGATCTGCTATTTAAAAAAAAAGAAAGGTGACCCGGTGGCGCACTAAAAGCTTGTATATCTGCTATTTTTGAATAGCCAAAGAAATCTAAAAATGACAGTCAGATGCTTTCCCGGTCTAAATGGGTTAAGCGTCATCCTCATGATCTCCTTCCGCGGTGCAGACGGCGCCCCGGTGAAGCTACCGTGCATGTCGTCGAAGCTGTCCCCGCCTCTACCTCCCAAGAAGCTGATGATCTGCGTGCCTTCGGGGGGCATGGAGACCTCCTCCTCCACGCTCACATACCAGAAGCCTCCGGGCCACGCGGCACTGGGCGGCCACTCCATGCAGTATGGAACCCTGCCCATTGCCATGCATCCCCCCAGTCGCATCATCGAAGAGCTCAACAAGACCTTGGCCCTCACCATGCAGAGGTTTGAGAGGTGAGGAGGAACAAACTGGCATGTGGAGGTACTATGCGCGACCGGCCGGATCACCTGAACTAGCGTAATAATGGATCATGGATAATAATTGGAGAACATGGTGAACAACATGAAACCTACTGTCCCGTCTGTGGGGTGAACATTCAGCAAAAAATTGCAGATCTACAAGCCCACAGTTGCAACGTTGTGAGTTGATAGATCGGCAATTTTCGGCAAAGAGATTTGGTATACAGAGAAAACAGAGAGAGACTCCTGGGGGGCCCTGGATAATTAAGAATATAGGGTGTAAGTGGTTAAGACGTCTAAGATTCAAATCGTATGCAACATCGGTGTCCTCTCTGTCCCATCCTTCTGATTTAATTCCGCTCTACGATCAAATAAGTTACAAATGCCCTAAAATAATCTTTAAGAATGGGTCCCCCAGGATCTTGTATCCTGGGGGGTGTACAGTACCTGAATACAGACTGATGTCAGAGCTGTTGTAGTTCTGGCTGTATGCTCGCACGTCTGGTCTTGGATCTATTGTTAGCTGCTCCCAAGGTCACGGCTGAAATTCATGTAGAGAGCTACTGTCACTGAATAGGCACAGCGCAATCAGCCACACACGCACGCACGCACACACACACGCACACACACAAACACACACGTCATGTGCCCTCAGATGTGCTGCACACATGGGAAACGCTACGTTATTGACCCATGATCGCTGATGAATGGATGTGTGTCAGATGCCCCCTCGCCCCCCCCACACCTCTACATCCATCACTCTGATTGGTTGTCTCCCGGTGAGTTAATTTCCTGCCAGTCAGCTCTGGCAGCTCCAGGCAAAGTGATTTTTTGCCTTTTGACAACCTACTCAGTTCTTTGTGCAGCCTTGGCGGGTGTCAGAGAAAGGGCCTATGAGGCTTAACTCCTGTGCATCTTGTCCATTGTTGTACTGTGAAAGAAACATTCTTAAAGAGAAACTTGACCGATTTTTGCACCTAAACCCCATTGTTCAGATTTGGGCGGCCGTAGCTGAGTGGGTAGAGAGGCCGTCCGGTAATCAGAGGGTCACCAGGTCAGCCTCCCGCCTCCGTGGCAATGTGTCGAAGTGCCCCTGAGCAAGACACTTAACCCTTAACAGCTCTCTCCAAGTGCTCATCATGACCATCCGAGCAGCCATCAGCTGGGTGGAGCTGAAACTTAATTTGCCCATATGGGATTAACAAAGGTCTCCACTGTGAGAAGATCTGATATATAGTGTGGGAAGAAATAGCCTATGTCTTCTATGGAATGTACATGCATTGCAAACAATATCTAAATGTCCTTGAATGCACAATGCAGGCACTTCTGATTGGACAAAGAAACCTTTCATACCTGCTGCTGACCTGAAAAAATAGAAAATAATCGAAACAAAACAAACCATTTAGCCCATGCATGCTTCGCCTTAAGGTTCTTCAGCCCTAGGCTGTTTCAATCATTTTGTCAAGTTAAAAACTACAGTAGATTAAAGACATGGCAGGCTAATAAGCAGAACATTAATACATTAATACATTAATGATGGGTGGGGTGTGTTAGATTGACATGTGCCCAGAGCATGGGTGTGCCAATGTGCAAGCATAGACAGTTACTAGTCAACGGTATTGACAATGCGCACTGACACACCTAAATAAACATCCATTATAAATGGCAGCTGTGTTGCTTACAGGGTTTACTATGAAGTAGTGGTTCAAAAAAATGTTCATGTCAAGAACCCCAATGTATGGCATTCTATGTCCATGTGCATTTTCAGAGCATGTTTATTTTAATGTATACTTAAAGTGTTATGTATAGACCAATTATTTGTTTACTAACATTGAGACTGGACGCACAGGTGATTGTTTCACGCAATCAATTCTCAACCTGTTGTTTCGGGGTGCGCTGGTTTCAGCACACCCCAACCCCCTCTTGTGTGTTGGCTAGTGAGGCGCGTCCTAGCGAGACCTGATAGAATGGGTTTCATTAAGAGCATACTGGTTGCACGCATACTGGTTCTTATCAGTGTGACGTCGTCTGTTAAGGGGTCTATTGGTGTCACTATGACATTTCTTTTTCAAGTTTTTAAAGAACAAATGTATTTTCTTTCTCATATTAATGTTATATTTTCAATAAAATCTTACTGTTTTGCCAATTGTTTGGGGGCCACTTGCAATATCCATCCTGAGAATGGCGCTGTTTTAGGTTTTCATCCATAGACTGTAAAAATGAATGGACAAAGCGACGCCATTGGTTTCTACAGACCGTAAATGAAACCGATTGTTCAGGAATTTCAAATCCGCCACCTTTCTTTATCGCGTCATGTCGCGTCATAGCTAATGCAACCGGAAATGAATGCTATTGGTTAGGTAGTTTGTCAAGCAAGAACGGGGGCGGGGAATGAATGCTATTGGTTGTGTAGCTTGTCAATCAAATCATCCCGCCCCGCCTAGTGCATACCCTACTTTATCGTCAATTTTAAAATAAATGGGACCATCATTTACCAAAATGCATATCATGATGATTGAAAGAAGACTTTAAACTAGCGACTGGAAATATATAGTATTTATGACCATGTGTATTAAGGTAAGAAAATCAAGTCTAAAGTTCGTCAAAAACCCACCCACTTGCATTGAGAAAAATTAATTGAGACCTTTACCCTCTTGTCACCAACCAGCTCCATGATGCACTCCGTTCCCGCGGTGATGATCGAATGCAACGATGACAAGGAGAACCACCCCGGCGAGGCGGACTACGAGGACATGCCCGGCATGTACAAGGACGATGACGAAGAGGAGGATGAGGAAGATGACGATGATGAGGATGACGAAGAAGAGGAGGACGAGGAGGAAGACGATGAGGAGGACGTTTCGATGTTTACAAGTATGTATCCGTCTGTCTGTCCGCTGTGCTCAGCGATGGAGTGCGTGTTTCAGCTTGTAGTTTGAGTTTATTCAGCATGCAAACGGCCCGACAAAGTTAAACCCATTAAGATCTGAGCCCGATTCTACAAAAATGTCTTCTAAATCCTAACAGTCTTCTGAAAAACGTATGATGCTGTATCAGTGGTGCCGATCCCCATCTAAAAAATATCTTGTTCCAGGGTCCCCCAGAAGCAAAGATTTGAGTAAAAATGTTCGCTTTAAAAAATATATATATTCAAAGATTTGCACACATTTTCACGATTTTTCAAGAATATCAGATGTACACGCTCATAGCGCGTCACTTCAGCTTGTAGATTTGCTATTTTTTGAATAGCCAAAGTATAAAATAATGGTTAAAGTGGTTAAAATCTAAAGTGACACAGATTCTTTCCCGGTTTTAATGGACCCTGGTCAAGTATAAAGGGCAGTGGTTCTCAAACTTCTAAAGTTATCTAAAGTTATTTTGTGCCAGTGACCCCCATACAAGATTTGTGTTTAAAATGTTTCAAAAAACTTTTTTTTTCTTCAAGATTGTTTGGAAAATAGCAGAAGCGTTGTGAGCGTGTATATTGGCTATTTTCATATGGCTAATGTAAATAGGGTGGTTAAACTATGCATTCATTTTGCTAGGGACCCCGTGGAACCCCATCAAGGACCCATGGGGGTCCCCGGACCCCACATTGAGAACCACTGATATAGGGTTTAAGGAGTTAATTTGCACATGTACTGTAGGTGTTCACGCAAAAATTCACTTGGGCCAGAGAAACACTCAGGGCTGTGGTTCATAATGAGAGTTGTGAATTATTGATCCCAGCGCCATTATGTGTATGAACTATTTATGCAGTCTCAGCTCTTTATCCGCCCGCTTATAAAAATGAGAGAGAAGAGGGCTGGGGAAGTAATCACTGCACAGTTAAATCTCCAGTGTTTATTTAAGATTGCACAAATAAAACCGAAAAGGTCCCTTACGGGTCCATTCCATTCCATTTGTACACTCTTTGAAGTTAAATTAACACTAGATTTTGACTGATGCTCTCGCAAACGTCCTGGATCGGCTGAACTGACTCGACAATGTGGGTTATGGCAGTGGTTCTCAAAGTGGGGTCAGGGGTCCTTCGGGGGGGGGGGGGGGTTCCAGGGGGTCCCAAATTTGTTAATACATAGTATCACCATCATTATAACCACTTTATCCATATTTTATACGTTGGCTATTCAAAAATAGCAGATATACAAGCTCACAGTGCGTGCTGCAGGCTTGCACATCTGCTATTTTCGCGGCCAAATAACATATACATTTTGGGGGGTCCTTGACGTGAAAAAGTTTGAGAGCCCCACTGGGTTATGGCCTAGCATGATTGATTTTCCCTGTCTGTGTGGTCCCGTGCTGCAGGCACACTGGCCATGAAGGTTTTGAGAAAGGACTCCTTGGCCATCAAGATCGGTAACCGTCCGTCGTTGAGGGAGTTGGAGGACAAGAACATCCTGCCCATGCTGACAGACCAGGAGAGGCTGGAGTTCCGCCAGCAGATAGGCACTAAGCTCACAAGGTGAGACTCACACACACATACACGCACGTCCACGTCGGGACTCGTAATATTGTCCAATCACAGAGCCATCACAGTGTGAGATAATAACCCTATGCGTAGTCACACAAAAGGACACACACACACACACACACATTTGTATTACTACACTTGTGAGGACGTTAGTGATGCGCGGGTCGGGTTTTTTCATGACCCGCCCCGCCCCGCCCCGCCACGGAACGCAACCCACCTCAACCCGCCCCGCGAACCCATATATAAATCTATGGCTCAACCCGCCCCGCGACCCGCGATCTTTTTTTTTATTCTGTAAAATTATGGTTAGAAAATAATCCCCAAGTGTATTCAAACTGTTTTAATGTTATTATTCTTATTCTTATTCTTATTAGGAATAAAGACAAAACAAGAGCATGTTATTATTTTTATTTTTTTTGCGTGTGAGAGCGCGTGACCCGCTCACCCTCAGCCCGCATCATTTTCTCCGAAATTCTGACTTGACCCACCCGCGCCGCGGGTTGACCCGCGGGTTACGGGTCAACCCGCGCATCACTAGAGGACGTCAACAGTTTAAGATGGCCATATTATGGAATGCCATTTTTTTAATTTATTTTTTACATTTTTGACCCTAACCGCGAAGCCGGAAATAGGCGACACAACGCATGTCACGGGGGATGTGTGGGTGCGTTTGTTCGTGTGGCGCCACTCGTGCCGAAAAACAAGCGTTCTCCTTCTACTTTACCTTCATGCACGGCTTCCCTTCATGTACTGTAACACACACACACTTGTGTGTGTGTGTGTGTGTGTGTGTGTTACTAGTACTAGCTTGGTGCTCGTGCCCCACCCCTGCCTACGCAGGCCACCGTAGATGAGACCAAGCTGCTTAAGACAGCCGCTGATGGATGATGACTCATAACGGAGGAGAGAAGCAAAGCTGAGACCCCTGCTGAGAGAGAGGGCAAGATACAGAGAGAGAGAGAGAGAGAGAGAGCATGAGATTAACGCTGAAGAGAGAGCAATAGAACAGTGGTTTCTATTGCCCCCCCCCCCCCCCAAGTAATACAGTAAAGCCCTTAGCAGGGACCCACCAGTTACATAGTGCTGCTTTAAGTCAGTTATTGGTTCTAAATAATATGTTTCAATATATCGAAACTCTACAGTCTAAGAAGCAGTAACTACAGGTGTGGTATGCGGTGGACCCCAGCGAGAAGAGCACTCTCACTTATTTCCTTCACTCATTGAGGCAGCTGTTTTCCTCATTCGCGACACCCTAATTCCTATCCTGTTCCCTTCTCTGCCCTCTCTTGATCCAACGCTCCTCTTTCCTTGGTCTCCTTGCTAAATCTTTTCTCTCCCACTGTCGCATGAATCACTGTCCGTTCAGTCGGATGTAAATCTGAGGCTCCCGCGGCTGTAAAGGCCTCATAAAAAATGATATCTTGTGCGCCGTCAGCGGCTTTGCCTGGCGGCTGCTGCGCAAGATTTAACCACTCAAACCCCAGAATCCGTATTGTTGGGAAAGCTTTCGCAGAAAATAGCAGATCGAAAACCTTACAACGCGTGGCAATGTACTACTAGCATAGAGCCCTATAGAGAAGGCATTTGTTGAATCGTCCGTCATAATGGGTTAAGTGGTTAAGAGTCCGACAAGCACTGTGCTGATGAAAGGGTGCCCAAAAACACAGAAAAAGCTGCTTGTTAGATATGCTGAAATGTATGGTGTTTTGTTGGCAGGCGACTCAGCCAACGGCCAAGCGCTGAGGAACTGGAACAGAGGAACATACTCAAACGTAGGTCCACACGCATACACACACACACACACACACACACACACACACACACACACACACACACACACACACACACACACACACACACACACACACACACACACACACACACACAACCTACATAAAAAAATCACTGCAAGACACCAACTCGTAACTGAGTATACGTCATCGATTCTATTGCAAGTGGGTCTCCAATTAAACACTACGATTTTTATGTTAATATAACATTACTATAAAAACACAATGTAAAACATTAAGTATACTATGCTAATTCTGAAAATGCCCAACCTTCTGACCACTTAACTGTTTAGTGGTCAGCTGGGAGGGCCGTGAACGCTTTTACGATTTTTAAGTGGGCCTGCCTCCCTGATCCAGAAAAGGTTGTCAACTGCTGGTATATGTGATCTCAACCCTATCTCTCATAATAAAGTATTAAATCAATCAATCAATCAATCTATTAATCTCTCTCCTCCCTCTTCTTCCACCAGCACGGAACGAACTGGAAGAGCAAGAGGAGAAGAGGGAGCTTAAGCGGCGGCTGACCAGAAAGGTAAGGCACCGCGGGAAGTGGCTGGAGGAGAGGCTTTGACTGGGGAAACGGTTGCGCACATCTGGGCAAACGAGCGCACCAGCCCAGCTGGAGCCGCGAGGGCGGTTGCCATGGGGACCTGTATCTCTCTTGCTCAGATGGCAGCCCCTTTGAAAAATGTGATCCCATTATACCTCTTACGATATCACACCGCAAGGGTTGTGCAACAAGGGCACAAGCTCGTATATATGTGAGCGATGATCATCACTCACACACAATCGCACATACACACGCATGTTCACTTACACTTTAAGTGAACGTACCAGCTAATATCTGTATTGTCTCACAGCTGCCTCTGTAATGTTGATCTATTATCCCTGTGAATTAATCAATAGATGTGTGCGAGGGCGTACACACACACACACACACACACACACACACACACACACACACACACACACACACACACACACACACACACACACACACACACACACACACACAGACTCCATACCACATTCATTCATGGTATATTAGCCTCTGAAATGACACTGTGACAATAGCCACTTTTGCACTGCAGGGGCAAACCAACTCTATGTGAAACTAAGTTTGGCCGTAAGTTTTGGTCGTAAGAACTAAATGGTGTAATTGCTGTGAAATCAAATGAATGCACTCTCTTGCCAAAGTTCTTTTTGGCACTTCCTTGCACCCCCAAGATTTTCTAACTAGCCAAACATCACCGCAGATGACACCAATGCCAACATTGTGTTTGTGTGTGATTAGTCAGAAATTCAAGGTGATTAATTTTGGTTTATTTCCTGCTGACACAATTATCTGTATTGAAGAAAGGTTGTTTCTTAGGAGGTACTTCTCTGAAGGACTACAAACACAACCAGGTGGAAATTAATTAACGGAGAGAGAGACAGCACACATTTTGTCCACTTAAGAAAGCATCTGTTGCCACAAATGATGAAATCTCCGAGACAAATGTTAAAGCGTGTTGGAGGGTGATTAAAAACAAAGAATGGAGATCCAGGTGGTGAAATCACTGTTCCAGCACTATATACAGTGGGCAGGGTCTAGTGTTAAGTCTCCACAGCATCGAGTATAAAGCAATTTAATCCGCATGGAGATTCTTTGGTTTCGGCAGCCCAGAAAATGGACTTTTGAAGTGTGCTGGCAGCTTAAATGTGACTACAGCCAGCAGAAAATAAAAGGGCTTTTTTTAAAAGCTCACAAATCATCACCGCTCACATGAAAATAAACAACAAAAGTCTCTGGCAAGACTGTTTGCTGTTTTCTTCCAGTCGTACATATAGTACAATTTATCGAGGTATTACTTGTCACGATTCAAATTCTAAAATAGCATAAGTAGCAGATCAACAAGCTTAAAGATCTTTTGTGTGATGCTGTCGTATGACAAAGTAGGGGATTCATTTACAAAAACACACAAAACGTTAAAATATGGAGATATGCAGCTACGATATTATCTATATTGGGTATAGTAGGTTTTTACACCCTGCTCCACACTAGGTTACTCATTACAGCTAAATGCATTCACACCAGGTATTAAATTAGTTTAACCCATTCAGTCCGGGAACTCATCTGTGTCATTTTTTTAATTTCTTTGGGCTATTCAAAAATAGCAAATATACAAGCTCATAGCGCTATGAGCTTGTAGATCTGCTATTTTTGAAAAATCGTGAAAATGTGTGCACATTTTTTAATATATATATATTTTTAAAGCGAACATTTGTAACTCAAATCTTTGCCGGTCGTTATGGGTTAAGACGGCTACAATTGTTCTAGGCAGAAGAAGTGTCTGGCTCAAGAGTACATCGACAGTAGCCATTAACAGACAGAGTAGAAGTACTTATGTGCTTCCCTCTCCTCAATTGGGCGGCACTTTCAGAGCATGTTTATTTTAATAATATCAGATTTTTTTTTAATCTAAAATCTAAAATGACACTGATGCTTTCCCGGCTTTAATGGGTTAAAGATACGGTACGTGATTTCGATAGTACACATTGATATAGAGTGTTTGTTCAGTAGCAGGAGTCTCCAGCTATCCAGTTATCCAATCAGGATAGAGAACTCAGACATGATACAGATTAAACAATTGGAAGTGATGACACAAAGAAATGAGCAGACAGCTCTGGAACACTATAAAAATGAAGCTGATGGGTACTCTCTCCTGATTGGCTGACATTTTGTCAGCTACCTGAAAATGTATTTTCGGTTTATTAAAGAGCTGGAAAGATAGGGAGACTCCTGTTACTGAACAAACGCTCTATAGCAATGATTACTATCAGAATATAGAGCTTTAACCTTTTAACAAAAAACATATGACTTACCCTTTGTTATGATTAAAGTCTTAGTGTTTTGGCAATCATTTGGGAAATTGGAGGCCCAATTGCAATATCCCCACAGGTTGGGAAACGCTGGTCTGCTAACCTTTATGGGAGCAAATGTGGGTTGTGTTCTCATCTCACTGTGCTGCGAGCGTTGCCTGGCATGCAGCTGGTTTAGCACTGGGATGATTTGATGGATCCATTGGCTCTCCTGTGTGTTTCACCTTCTAGCTGAGCCAGAGGCCCACTGTAGAGGAGCTGAGGGAGGCAAAGATTCTGATCCGCTTCAATGATTATGTGGAGGTAGCTGAGGCTCAGGACTATGATAGGCGGGCAGACAAGCCCTGGACACGGCTAACAGCAGTGGATAAGGTAAAACAAACACACACCCACACACACACACACACACACACACACACACACACACACACACACACACACACACACTTTACAGCAGTGGTTCTCAAACATTTTAATTTCAAGGACCTAAATTCCTATGTGTTCATTTAACTCTGAGGGTGTACAAATTGAATCCAATGGACTCTTACGGGTTCCATTTGTACACTTGTGAGTTACAGACCCATAAAGGGACTATTTGTTTCCTAAATATCAATCATTTAACTGTGGGTCCCCAGTCCTGGACCCCACGTTGAGCACCACTGCTCTACAGTATTTAGACCTATTCACAGGTACTCAGATTTTTTGGATTTACATTAAGTTTTGATATCTGGCTCTGTATGTCATGTTTAGGCTGCCATACGCAAGGAACTTAATGAATTTAAAAGCACAGAGATGGAGGTGCACGAATCGAGTCGACATCTGACCAGGTACTCTATTTGCATTCCCTTTTTTTTGGTCATAGATTACTTTACGCTTGGCTGGTGAAAAGCTCTACAAGCTCTATTGATTATGTAATAACTCTCGTCTATCCCCATTGCAGGTTTCATCGGCCATAAATAAATTCAGTCAGACCTCGGCCAAGGTTTTTTACACTCCCACACACAAGCCTCAAGTGCTGGACTGCTACCTGCTGCCCCTGTAACTGCGAACTGCTACTTTTTAGCATCGACTCCGAACTTATGACTGGAAGTAAACAACATTAAGTCAGTCCAGTGCACCTTGTGCACTCATACTGTACCACTGCAGGAAATGGGACTGCGGAGTGCGCACTCTAACAGAGACACTGCTGTGGAGAACAAATGTACTTGACTGGCTTCTCTCCCGAGTGGAGATTTTATGGACTTTTTTTGTTTTTGTCATTTTTTTTATGATGAAGGGGTGTTGTTGATATGCTTACTTTGCTGCACTTTTTCTTTTTTAAATTTGGTACTCCAAGCAGGACTTCTGATACAGAATACATGCCAACCGGAATATCAAGAACTGGAGTTCTTGGTGGAACAGACAGGGGGTTTTCTTGACTTACGTCATGTTTTGACCCCCCCCTCCCCCATTTCTCATGTAGAGAAAGTTTTGCGTTGGGCACATTCCAATTTCATTCCACAGATGTGCAACATCCCGTGTTATCTCGTCTCCCAGTCTAAAAGACAGAGAAAATATTTGCGGTTGAAGGCAGCTGTAAGCCAAAAGATCCCATGGTGCTAATCAAATCCAAATGCACTCTTCAAAACAAAACTTTTCATATCCATATACACAGTAACCAACTTATTAGTATTATCAAGATAGTCCGTTTTAGGTCGCTAGCCATTTGGTGGCTGTATTCAAGAACTCTATCACCTGGGACATTTCAGACAGCTTCGCTACCCGCTCTAAAAACCAAAGCCATTTGGAAACTGTTGTAACCCTGAATGTGTCCCAGCATTAGCTTGTCACCGAGTTCTGCAACCCCACTGTCGCTGTGCCTACAGTAGTGTTCACAGGGATTACAAACCATTGCCAAATGTAGTTGTTGCATTTGATACAGTGAGTTATCTGTAGACACATTATCATGTTGCCGAACTCTTAGGTTGAGATTAATCATAGTGTCTTGCCTTTTTTTTTGTGCATTGTAGTTTATTGTCTGTACACTGAGACAATACCATGGTAGTATAAAACAGTGGTTCTCAACCTGTTGGTCCCCACATGATATTTTTGGGGGTTCCCCAGATGACAGTGAAGTGACAATTTAAGGACTTTTAAGACCTTTTTAATACCTAAGAAAAGAAAAGAAAAGAAAAAAAAACAGTACTGCATCAAAAGTAATCAACAAACAATAAAATAAAAAAATGTAGATCTGCTATTTTCACAATATTTATCTGTGGAACCGAGTCAAACGAAATGTAATGCCTCAAATTCTACAATTTCAAGTGCTTATCAGGGTGGGGGGTCCTCTGTTCAAATATGAGTATTTGGGGGGGGGGGGCGTTGTGCCCTGAAAAGGTTGAGGACCACTGGAAAAATATGGAGATGATATTATCACCTTTCATCCAAATGTTAATTGTTTACAATGCATACAGCCATTGAGGAATTGCCAATTTCGACTACGTTATTGGACAACGGGCTGCCCTGTTGTGTCATGATTGTGCGTGTGCGCGTACAGGAGTCAGTAATAAGTACAGTTATATTACTGTCGCTTGTACATTTCTGAAGTTTCAACAAAGACAAAAATGTCGCCCTCAGAAGTATAAGATATGTACATAAAGCAACAAAGGTGAGACTTTAAACATTTTAAAGTTTGTTTTGTAAAATGGAAAACTGCATGTGATTGTTAACTTATTGTGAGTCTTCTATGATGTATGCAGTTTCTTTAAAGAAGGAAACGTATTAAAAACATAAGAAGTTTTAAATCATTTGTGGTTGCCCGTCATTGTTTGAGAGATAGAACCCGCACACCTAGCTAAGGGTAAAATATGTCTTTATTTGAAATATAAACACACCGTTTCACTCCTATGTGGATCTTCTTCCAGGTCCCATTATTACCAACAGCCATCACACCGACGTTCACACACAGATCATTAGTTTGCTTGAACATCTATTGATGCACATTAGCATCATTAGCTGTCCATTAGTCCATGCATGTCATCTCCTGCCCCTTTCCAAATATCACACATTCTCTCAAAGAATTAATTTGGACAAGGCTGTGAATTGACTGCCATCAATATGAGACAGTGCCTGCCAACATAGTCTTATTTATTATACACTGGTTAGTTTCCAGTTTCAAAGCCTGCAGGATGTTGTGCGTAATAGATCTCCAGGTTTTTCCCTGGCAGAGCAACCGGTGGCCGGTGGGTCCAGGCGCATCACAGGGAGTGCATTGTCTCTGGTCACAGATGTTGGTGACATCAAGACCTCCGTGAAACTAGACAGAATGCATGGGTGTACCGCAGTATTTGTGCCAGAGGTCGATGGCTTTGGTAACAATGGCATCCGTGTTTTCCTGTGGTATCTGCCAGGGAAATGAATGGGAAGATAAGCTGAGAGGCCACAGGTTATAACGATAGAAATGCAGTAACAGGGGATTAGGCTATGGGTAAGACAGTGAAATAAGGAGCATTTCTTTGTTATAATATTGTTATCATGATGTGTTTTGCTGTTCGTTCACTTACATTGCACAAAAAGTTCACAGCGCCCTCTGGCCGGCTGATACCAAACAGCACTATCTTGTAGCTGAGCAGGATCTCCAGAGCAACAAACACCAGGATCTTACAGGAGCCGCTGGTCACCTTGTCCCACACTCTGAGAAACATAGACCAGAGACAACTAAACTGACCAATCCAAGCAAGTTCCTGACAAAACATGACTACTATGGAGCTCTGCCAACTAAATAAGACAGGACTTCAGAACATAACATTATATATATTTAGTGGCAGTAAGCCAACTCATGACGGACACTGCTTAAACATGTTATAGGTATTTTGGATATTGTATCATTATTTAGCAACATAATTTATCATTTGTTCTGTCTAAATTGCAATATTATCATGCTTTTGTTTTTGGCCTTATAATCGGATAGAATTGTTATTTTATCAATCACTTTTTGGATTAATCGAACAATCGAAGCTCTTTTTTATATTTAAAAAATATCACAACTTATCGCGATGCAACGCGTTGTGAGATTATATATCGGCTAATTTAATTTTTTGGTATTTTATTTAAAAAATAAGTTTCGACTTTAATGACATGCCCAAAATAAGGAGCGGTTATTAATCGATTATTAAAATTATTAATAAATTAATAATATTTTCTATTATTGATTAAATCGATAAGTTTGATTAACCGTTTTACTCCTAGAACAGGTTGCCCCTGTTAGCAACACACCAACCTCTGCAGGCTGGACTCAGGCAGGCAGCCTGCGAAGCATCGCTTGAACCAGAGGCCATAGGGCAGCAGAGCCAATGTGCCCGTGTTCTTCAGGTGCTCCAAGAGACGAGGTTCCTCCTGGCTCAGATAGTGCTCCAGGCTCTTTGGCTGAAGTCAAAGACAAACAGTGGTGAGAACCATGATGTGATATACGCAGTGGTGGAAAAAGTACTCACATGTTTTACTTAAGTAAAAGTGTCAATACTGCAATGTAGAAATACACTGTTACAAGTGAAAGTCCAGAATTAAAAATGTACTTTGAGTAAAAGTACAAAAGTATTGGTATCAAAATATACTATATCAAACGTAAAAGTACTCATTGTGCATAATGTCCCATTTCAAAAGTTAAAAATGAATACAAATATTTAGAAAATAGCCGATCTACAAGCTCACAATGCGTCGCATCGTCACTGGTTTGAATTCATTAAAATGTAATTTACAAGTTTACGTCACAATGTTTGTGCAGAGCAAGTTTCACGACTACAACACATTTGACGCCAGTTGTATATAGCCAAAAATATGTGGGTGTCTAAAAAAAAGTTAATGGAAAACAGTGGGCCTGTTTTGTTTAAATTAAAAAGTAAATTAGACTTAGTCAGACATGACGATACAATGTATAAATAATTGTATACATAATAACAATCATCTACGGTCATTGAAGAGTATCACAAAAATGACTACGACTCTGATGCCGTAGTTTGACTATATGGCTTAGCCATTGAAAGTCATTGACATTTCACACGCTTAAGCAAAATTTGGCACTTACCAGATGGGGTATGGAGTCTCCAAACTTGGTGTTGAACTGAGTGACAAAGCACTTTATCAGCCAATAGCAGTCAACAGGGTCATCTACAATTTCTTCCATGGCCCGGCTGATGGACAGGAAGACCTCATCTTCCTCATCCTGGAACGGAAGAACGACCCATTGATATCACAAGCTACAGCAATGAAATAAAAATCAATCACTATCAAACAACTTACGTTTTTGAGGTGATGAACAGCATTGACAGATTAGACCAGAGAAAGACAGTGCAGTAACATTTCTATGTGTGTTTGATGTAGTCCTCATATCAAACAATGTCTATGTAAATTAGAAAACCAATTTAAAATAAGTTGGATAATATGGATTATCTACAACATCTAAATAAACAAAGAAAAATCGGCAAAACATTAGGCAGATACACATTTCCCAGTGTGATATAACCTTCTTCAGCCCTGAAAAAAAGTCAAAAAGGTCCCACCATGTAGAATTATATAGCCTAGTGGTGTTTCAGCAGTACGAGTTATGCCTGGAATTAAAAGGCATTTTGGGTGATAAGATGGCAATCCAATAATATACTATCCGGTCTTAACCAGGCCCGAGAACACCATTCAAAACCAAATAGAACATGGCGGCCGCGTCCATTGAGTTCAATGGAGAGGTGGCGCCATGTTCTATTCGGTTCCTCAAGCTATACATGAGAACCAAAAACCTCCTTAACGGCCGCGTCCATTGAGTTCAATGGAGAGGTGGCGCCATGTTCTATTCGGTTCCTCAAGCTACTGTATATATAAAAAATATACAAAAACCTCCTTACGGGGGGTAAGGTCTCAGAGCGCCGTGGGAGCATCATGTTCTCCAGTTGGAACATGCGCAGGTAGACGTGGGTGGTGGGTATGGAGGAGTTAATGAACCTCATCACTTCCAGGGCCTCCAGAATGTCCTGGTACTGTTCCTTCCTGTAAGCTCCCACCAGAGCATGAGAGTCACTGTGGGGTGGCAGGATGCCTGCAGACAGAAAAGCATTTGAACAGGCATGTTACAATTGCTACATAATGATTGCAATGGACTTATTATCGCGATGTGACGTGTTGTGAGCTTGTAGATCATCTATTTCTGTTATTTTTCAACAGATACATTTATACAGATGGATGGAAACTTTTCTAACGATTATACAAAATCATTGCGATCAAATTGAGATCATCATTATGTAATGATTGTGTCGTGTCACTAGCTTGTAGACTGTCCATTTCTGATGTTTTTGAAACATTTTGAAAGTATACAATTATTAATTATTATGTCCTGTTTTGGCCATAGTGCATTATTTATTTTTTATTATTGGTACCGGTCACTGTCAGTAATAATTTCTATTTCAATTTAAGCTAATTGTCATATCTGCCCTGTGCAATTTGCGTTTACTAATCCCAAAAGGCAAACAGAAATGTATATTTTATTTATATGTTCAAAGCCAAATAGTTTGTTTAGAAATATTGCTTAAAAAAGGACTGTAGGCAAGCTAAATAAAAATACATCTCAATGAAAGAAGGTTGGCATACTTTGTGGCGCTTGTGTGAAAACATAACTGTGTGTGTGTGTGTGTGTGTGTGTGTGTGTGTGTGTGTGTGTGTGTGTGTGTGTGTGTGTGTGTGTGTGTGTGTGTGTGTGTGTGTGTGTGTGTGTGTGTGTGTGTGTCTTACCTAGCAGTACCTTCCACACATGAATCCTGTACATGGAAGGGAGAGGGAACCTCTGACTGAAAGTACTCAGCTTCTCCACATCTATTATACCATTAAAAAGGACACAACACAAACATTGAACACTAATATTGTAATAATATAAAAACATAATGGTCATTGTGGTCCCATTAATTAACTAAACAAGCCATTCAGGGGTTGACACTAACGGTTGCCTGACTGCCCGTGGCAAGTAAATAAAACGTTCGGGCAGGTGGTGGAGTTTGCTTCCAGGTTGCATTCCGCATGCAAGTGCATTCCGTCTTAATTAAATATTATTGACTATTCATGAAGAACAATGCTACCTTTTTACAACTAGCAGTTTTACACATTCTTTTTGTTTTTCAAAGTGACTGTAGCCACTCGGCAGTTATCGATTGGATTTAATATTAATTTGCAACGAAAAACCTAAATTTCATAATCATCATTTTATAATGATGATTTACTTTTCAGGCAAGTGGGCATGACCTTTGGGCAAGTTGAACATGACCTGTACTTGCCCGATGGGCAAGTGCCTCTGAGACCTTAGTGTCAACCCCTGATGATGAAACACACCCACAATGACAGAGTACATGCATGCAAACCAGAGGCCGTAACTATCCACATGTTTTGTGGAATCTATAATGAGGAGAAATCTTAAGCTAAGAGAAAGGGTGTCGTTGAACTCGTTATGGTTGACAATATGAAACATGATGATATAATACTGATATGTCGATTATATGTTAATTGTCAGCCTCTTACATGTCTAGCACTGGCACCATGTAAAATAATTAGCAGATATGCATTTAAACAGCCTTTTAATTAGTAGCCTAGAATAACCATGGCTGACAGAGCCTGGTGTTACACTGCCCTGCAAAGGAAAAACTGGATGGAAGAACAGCTTTTACTTCTTGCCTAAGGACATTGTTAAAGGCATATCTGGAGTCTGACTTGGGGTCACTGGCTAAGAAAGAGGCACAGGAGCACATAAATGCAGCTTTCCCACTTCTGTCCAGAATCTGCAAGGAATGTGAAACATGCTGGTATTCTTTGCAGTCGTGGGTAACGGCAGATATTGCAGAATTCTACTCAAATATTTTCTCCTATATCGACCATTAGGTGGTACCTTTAGTCTCGTGAATACGCCCGCTGGTTTCTAC
>NC_139946.1:31059567-31129567 GCF_963454915.1 Gymnoscopelus microlampas
GTGCTAAACACTAAAGAACAAACCCCAAAGAACACCAGATTCGCCTTACAAAATGTCAAACGAAAGCTAATGACAAGCAATTAAAGCAACACCATCTGTCATCCCTTTCTGCACAAATACTAGGAGTTTTAAAGCTATTGAAGATTTAAATGAAAACATGTAACTGTTACCAAAAAAACTAAACTTAAAAAATTAAATGTACTTATTTTGTATGTAGATTATGAAAAATACATCGAAACAAAAAGTAATTGACTTGACCAGAACCTTTAGGCCTTGTTTCAGCCAATTCATGTAAACAATTCATTTTCAAATCCAACACTGCAAGATGGTTTTCTCTTATATTTCCTTTTAACTTCTACACAATATATATTTTTAGTACTTTTCTTTCTTCTACAAAACAGTTTAAGCTACATTTTTCTTGTGAGTATACTGTAGCAATTGACAACCCCCCCCCCCCCCAAAAAAAAAGAAATATACATGTACTGTATTTATCCTCACACACCCCACCCGTACTTAAAGTCATTTCTTTCATTTTACATTAATACTCTGATGAAAGTCCTATAGGGTCAGAGTGTTGATCCTAGGTAAAGGCAGTGAGCAGGACGTTGTTTAGATTTGTAATGTCATCAGTACATGGATCTGGAGCTGAAAGATCTGCTATAGCTGGTGCTGCTGTAGCGTTGACCTGAGGATGAGGGCAGTACTAGGGAGGAGGGGGAGCCTAGGTCCACACTTCCCCTCCGGGAGCCACTCCGGGAGCCACTCCTGGAGCCTGGTGCAGAGGAGAAATTGTAGGGACTGCTGATTCCTTTGGAGGACACGGAGGCAGCCTGGAGTATCCTCACCCCGGTGTCTTCCTCCATCAGGCTGTTGTTCATAGCCTCCATGTAAGAGATCTTTAGTTTGGTCTTGGGGCATGTGAGGATCTTTGTATGGTTTTTGGTGTCTTGGAGCTTCTGGGCTGATCTGCCATCCAGCCAGCCTATCTTCAATGCGTCTTCTATGGTCCTTCTACAACCCAGCTCAGGGTCATACAGCCCCCCTGTCACAATCTGAAACTCCATGAACCTATGGCCTGCCTCATATGGTAGCCACTTTTCCTTCAAGGCCTGAGCAGCAGACATTTTCGTCTTGGTTTTGACATTTTCAAATCCAATGTAGGATTTTTGGGCAGGCTTGAGCCGAGAGGCCATGTTGTCATCTATTATGCCTTGGCGGGATGCCTCGTGGATGCCAAGCCTACGGCCATTACTTGGATTAACAATGCCTCCGGTGCAAGCCTGGGCCTCCAGCAGTCTCTGGGCAGTGATACAGTCCACCAGACCACGATCTAGTGCCTCTGTAATAGATATCTTCTCCAGGGTTTCTGTGTCAAAGATGGCGCCCACAGGGTCGAGTTCACCCACTGTTTCAAGAGGGGAGGCCAGTGTGATGGAGACACTGGAAGTATGGGAATCAGGGGAAGATGAAAATTCACTGCTGAAAGTGGTGCTGTATTCTGTGAATGTAGAAGTTTTTGTTGTGGACATTTTGGAGAGTGTGGATGACATTGATGATGTGCCTTTGGTTTTGCGGGTGATGATATTGGCAAACTGAATGAGTGTGATTCTGTGGGTACGATATTGGCCATAAACTGACTGATCAATTACTCCCAGTTCCAGCAGCTGTTTAATGTCATATTGTTCTCCAGTTTTCCTGTTAAAGATGACTAAGCGTGAGGACCCATCTGGGGCAGTGATAGTAATCTCTTCCCACTCCTCTGAAGTTCTTGTCATTGAGGACGATGCTGATGTGCCTTTGGTTTTGTGGGTAATGATATTGGCAAACTGAATGAGAGTGATTCTGTGGGTAGAGTACTGGTCATAAACTGACTGATCAATTACTCCCTGTTCCAGCAACTGTTTAATGTCATACTGTTTTCCAGTTTTCCTGTCAAAGATGACTAAACGTGAGGACCCATCCGGGGCGATGGCAGTAATCTCTTCCCACTCCTCCTCTGAAGTTCTTGTCATTGAGGATGATGTTGATGTGACTTTGGTCTTGCGGGTGATGATATCTGCAAACTGAGTGAGTGTGATACTGTGGCTACAGTACTGGTCATAAACTGACTGATCAATGACTCCCTGTTCCAGCAGCTGTCTAATGTCATACTGTTTGCCAGTTTTCCTGTCAATGATAACTAAGCGTGAGGATCCATCGGAGGCAGTGATAGTAACCTCTTCCAACTCCTGCTCTGACGTTCTTGTCATTGATGATGATGTTGATGTGCCTTTGGTCTTGCGGGTGACGATATTGGCAAACTGAGAGAGTGTGATACTCTTTGTACAGTACTGGTCATAAACTGACTGATCAATTACTCCTTGTTCCAGCAGCTGTCTAATGTCATACTGTTTACCAGTCGTCCTGTCAATGATAACTAAGCGTGAGGACCCATCTGGGGCGGTGATTGTAATCTCTTCCAACTCCTGCTCTGATGTTCTTGTCATTGATGATGATGTTGATGTGCCTTTGGTCTTGTGGGTGACGATATTGGCAAACTGAGAGAGTGTGATACTGTGGCTACAGTACTGGTCATAAACTGACCGATCAATTACTCCCTGTTCCAGCAACTGTTTAATATCATACTGTTTACCAGTCGTCCTGTCAATGATGACTACGTGTGAGGACCCATCTGGGGCGGTGATGGTAATCTCTTCGAACTCCTGCTCTGAAGTCCTTGTCTTTGATGATGATGTTGATGTGCCTTTGGTCTTGCAGGTGATGATATCAGCAAACTGAGTGATCGTGATACTGTTTGTACAATATTGGTCATAAACAGATTGATCAATTACTCCCTGTTCCAGCAGCTGTTTAATGTCATACTGTTTCCCAGTCGTCCTGTCAGTGATAACTAAGCGTGAGGATCCATCAGGGGCGGTAATGGTAATCTCTTCCAACTCCTGCTCTGAAGTTCTTGTCTTTGATGATGATGTTGATGTGACTTTGGTCTTGCAGGTGATGATATCAGCAAACTGAGTGATCGTGATACTGTTTGTACAATATTGGTCATAAACAGATTGATCAATTACTCCCTGTTCCAGCAGCTGTTTAATGTCATACTGTTTCCCAGTCGTCCTGTCAGTGATAACTAAGCGTGAGGATCCATCAGGGGCGGTGATGGTAATCTCTTCCAACTCCTGCTCTGAAGTCCTTGTCTTTGATGATGATGTTGATGTGCCTTTGGTCTTGTCGGTGATGATATCAGCAAACTGAGTGAGCGTGATACTGTTTGTACAATATTGGTCATAAACAGATTGATCAATTACTCCCTGTTCCAGCAGCTGTGTAATGTCATACTGTTTCCCAGTCGTCCTGTCAGTGATAACTAAGCGTGAGGATCCATCAGGGGCGGTGATGGTAATCTCTTCCAACTCCTGCTCTGACGTTCTTGTCATTGATGATGATGTTGATGTGCCTTTGGTCTTGTCGGTGACGATATTGGCAAACTGAGAGAGTGTGATACTGTGGCTACAGTACTGGTCATAAACTGACTGATCAATTACTCCCTGTTCCAGCAGCTGTCTAATGTCATACTGTTTACCAGTCGCCCTGTCAGTGATAACTAAGCGTGAGGATCCATCTGGAGCGGTGATGGTAATCTCTTCCAACTCCTGCTCTGACGTTCTTGTCATTGATGATGATGATGATGATGTTGATGTGCCTTTGGTCTTGTGGGTGACGATATTGGCAAATTGAGAGAGTGTGATACTGTGGCTACAGTACTGGTCATAAACTGACTGATCAATTACTCCCTGTTCCAGCAACTGTTTAATATCATACTGGTTACCAGTCGTCCTGTCAATGATGACTACGTGTGAGGACCCATCTGGAGCGGTCATGGTAACCTCTTCCAACTCCTGCTCCGACGTTCTTTTTACTGATGATGTTCCTTTGGTCTTGTGGGTGACGATATCAGCAAACTCAGAGAGTGTGATACTGTGGCTACAGTATTGGTCATAAACTGACTGATCAATTACTCCCTGTTCCAGCAGCTGTTTAATGTCATACTGTTTGCCAGTTTTACTGTCAGTGATAACTAATTGTGAGGATCCATCTGGGGCGGTGATGGTAATCTCTTCCAACTCCTGCTCTGACGTTCCTGTCTTTGATGAAGATGTTGATGTAACTTTGGAATCGTGGGTGATGATATCTGCAAACTGAGTGAGCGTGATACTCTTTGTACAGTATTGGTCATAAACTGACTGATCAATTACTCCCTGTTCCAGCAGCTGTTTAATGTCATACTGTTTCCCAGTCATCCTGTCAGTGATAACTATACGTGAGGATCCATCTGGGGCAGTGATTGTAATCTCTTCCAACTCCTGCTCTGATGTCCTTCTCATTGATGATGATGATGTTGATGTGCCTTTGGTCTTGTGGGTGCTATCTGCAAACTGAGTGAGCATGGTACTGGTTGTACAGTACTGGTCATAAACTGATTGATCAATTACTCCCTGTTCCAGCATCTCTCCAATGTCGTGGGTGATGATATCAGCAAACTGATTGAGCGGGATACTGTGAGTACAGTACTGGTCATAAACTGACTGATCAATTACTCCCTGTTCCAGCAGCTGTTTAATGTCATATTGTTTTCCAGTTGTCCGGTCAAAGATGACTAAGCTTGAGGACCCATCAGAGGCCGTGACGGTAATCTCTTCCCAGTCCTCCTCTGAAGTTCTTGTCATTGAGGATGATGTTGATGTGACTTTGGAATTATGGGTGATGATATCTGCAAACTGAGTGAGTGTGATATGTTGGGTACAGTACTGGTCATAAACTGACTGATCAATTACTCCCTCTTCCAACAGCTGTCTAATGTCATACTGTTTGCCAGTTTTCCTGTCAATGATAACTAAGCGGGAGGACCCATCCGGGGCGGTGATAGTAATCTCTTCCCACTCACACTCATGCTCTGACAACTCCTGAAAGGTTTCATAATCAATAAGCTCCCTTTCATATGCTTCACGAACTGTCATCTCTTTATTAGTATCTGGGTCGACAATTACGACTCTCCTCTTTCTCAGAGTGTTCTTCTGAGTGGACTGTTGTGACTGTTGTTTCTTCTTGTCTATGATGGGCAATAGGACAAGGCCTGACTTCTCATCTGTGACACAACGTCTCTTCAGCTCCAGATAGGTCAGGTTTTCCTGTGTGTTAGGATCAAAGAAGCCCTTGGTGTCATCCCCTTCATCAGTCAAGATCGTGTTCATCTCTTCATCAAAGTAGCCCCTCTGGTAGGCAACATCCACATCAATGCGGATACTCTGTTTAGGATCGATGATGCCCCCACTGGCAATCTGGGCCTCCAGAAGACGGATACCATGGCCCTTCTCCACTAGTCCCTTTTCTATGGCCTGGAAGAGGGAGATAATTTTGTCAGTTCCAGGAAGATTGTACCCAGTCACAGCCCTCTCTGCTGAAAGTAGCTTGTCTTTGAATTCTGGCCCAACTAGTCTTTTTTTGTAGGCTTCACTGACACTTAGGTATAGACAGTTGACTGGGTCAACTATAAAGCCAGAGGCAGCTTGGGCCTCAAGTAGTTCTAAAGTGGTACCAGGCCGAAGCAGCTCCATTTTCATGGCCTTATAGATGGGCATGATCGTATTGCTGGCCTCATGATAGACCCCTGCAATGCAGGTTGAGCCCCTCAGGTAGGAGCCCAGGCGGTCTTCAATGTCCTGGCTAGTAAGTTTGCCTTTCCTCAGTAGTTCTACATCAGGACACTTCAGGAGTTTCGCATCCACCAGGTCTATGACTGACACCTGCTTTCTAAGACCTCGGACAGTAAATGGCTTCATTGGGGCAGGGAGGAGTAACAGACCTGTGATTGGATTGGAACTACACTTTTTCTTCAGAGCCATATAACTAGTTCCTTGCTGGGTGTATGGATCTATGTAACATTCAGAACACTGATTTAGGGCCTGGTATAAGTCCTCATCTATAACATCACGGTCCATAGCTACATCCTTAGGGAGGTACACACTGAGGATAGGGTCCACAATACCACCAACAGACTCCTGAGCCTGGAGAAGACGCAGAGCTTTATCAATGTCAATGAATCCCTTCCTCATGGCTTGGCCTACTGACAGTACTTTGTTAGTGGTAGGATCAATGTATCCCAATGTAGCAGCCTCAGCTTCCAGCAGTCTCTCTCTATCCTCTTTGTCAACCACTCCACGGGCGCAAGCCTCCTCCACTGTCAGCTGTTGATTTGTTCTAGGGTCAATAATGTGGCCAGTAGCTGCTTGAGCATCAAGTAGCATGTTTGCGCAGTCATATGAAATGATGTTCTCTTTCTTGGCCTCAGTGAGGGATATTTGTCCTAGAGGTCCAGCTGCTACTCCAGCAATTAATCCTGTACCCTTTAAATTGACTATCTTCTCCAAGCTCACCTGGGAGACAGTCCTCTGGCCTGTTACTAGTTGGCACAAGGTGGTTTTGTCCAGTAATCCACAATCAAATAACTGCTGTGCTGTAATTCTCTTATGAATACCATCAAAGAACAGTTTGGAGGGATCTAGTTTGTTCTCATCAACAGGCATGGAGAGCAGACCTGTGTGGGAATCTGCCTTACATATTTTCTTGGCATATTTCTGAGCGACATAGCTGGTAAATGTTTGAGAAACTGATGCAGATTCAGTGGTCAGGATTTTCTCTTTCTTGGCTTCTGTAAAGGACATTTTCCCTAGAGGTCCAGCTTCTACTCCAGCAATTGATCCAGTGCCCTTTAGATTGGCTTTCTTGTCCTCAGTAACCTCTGAAATAGACTTTCTTGTCATTGATGATGATGTTGATGTGCCTTTGGTCTTGTGAGTGACGATATTGGCAAACTGAGTGAGTGTGATACTGTGGCTACAGTACTGGTCATAAACTGACCGATCAATTACTCCCTGTTCCAGCAGCTGTCTAATGTCATACTGTTTACCAGTCGCCCTGTCAATGATAATTAAGCGTGAGGACCCATCTGGGGCTGTGATGGTAATCTCTTCCAACTCCTGCTCTGACGTTCTTGTCATTGATGATGATGTTGATGTGCCTTTGGTCTTGTGGGTGACGATATTGGCAAACTGAGAGAGTGTGATACTGTGGCTACAGTACTGCTCATAAACTGACTGATCAATTACTCCCTGTTCCAGCAGCTGTCTAATGTCATACTGTTTACCAGTCGTCCTGTCAACGATAACTAAGCGCGAGGATCCATCTGGGGCGGTGATGGTAATCTCTTCCAAATCCTGTTCTGACGTTCTTGTCATTGATGATGATGTTGATGTACCTTTGGTCTTGTGGGTGATGATATCGGCAAGCTGAGAGAGTGTGATACTGTGGCTACAGTACTGGTCATAAACTGACCGATCAATTACTCCCTGTTCCAGCAACTGTTTAATATCATACTGTTTACCGGTCGTCCTGTCAATGATGACAACGTGTGAGGACCCATCTGGGGCGGTGATGGTAATCTCTTCCAACTCCTGCTCTGAAGTCCTTGTCTTTGATGATGATGTTGATATGCCTTTGGTCTTGCAGGCGATGATATCAGCAAACTGAGTAAGCGTGATACTGTTTGTACAATATTGGTCATAAACAGATTGATCAATTACTCCCTGTTCCAGGAGCTGTTTAATATCATACTGTTTGCCAGATATTTTCCCAAGAGGTCCAGCTTCTACTCCAGCAATTGATCCAGTGAACTTTAGATGGGCCTTCTTGTCCTCAGAAACCTCTGAAAAATACTTCTTTCTCTTAAGCACTTGGTCAACAGTAGTTTTATCCAATACACCACAATCAAGTAGTTGCTGTGCTGTTGCTGGCTTTCGTACATCTTCAAAGATAATTTTAGAGGGATCTTTCTCGTCTTTGGTTGGCAGTAGTAGCAGGCCACTCTGAGGCTCTACCTTGCATTTCTTCTTCAAAGAAGCATAATCAGATTTGAGATCACCCTCTGGATCCAGGTAGCACTTAGGGCTCTGCTTTAGAGCACGACTAATGTCTTCATCTAAAAGATTGCGCTTCATAGCTGTGTCTTTGGGGAGGAACACACTGATGATGGGATCCAAAATTCCCCCCACAGAATCCTGTGCTTGAAGTAGACGTATTGTGGTGTTCCTATCAATCATTCCTTTTTTCATGGCCTCAAACACAGAGAGGGGCTTGCCTGTTCTTGGATCCTGGAAGCCCACAGCAGACGCTTCTGCTGCTAGCAGCCTATCCTTATCTGTTTTATCCACAACTCCTTTGGCATAGGCCTCTTCTACTGTCAGTTTCTGATTGGTCTTGGGGTCAATGATGTGGCCTGTGGCAGCCTGAGCATCCAATAGCAGATCGGCAGAGTCAGTGGACAGGATTCTTTCTTTCTTGGCCTCTGTAAATGACATTTTCCCTAGAGGTCCAGTTTCTACTCCAGCAATTGATCCTGTCCCCCTTAAATTGGCCTTCTTGTCCTCAGAAACCTCTGAAAAAGACTTATTTCTCTTAAGCAGTTGCTCAACGGTAGTTTTATCCAATACACCACAATCAAGTAGTTGCTGTGCTGTTACTGGCTTTCGTACACCTTCAAAGATAATTTTAGAGGGATCTTTCATGTCTGTGGTTGGCAGTAGCAGCTGGCCACTCTGAGGCCCTGCCTTGCATTTCTTCTTCAATGAAGCATAATCGGACTTAAGATCAGTCTCTGGATCCAGGTAGCACTTAGGGCTCTGCTTTAGAGCACGATTAATTTCTTCATCTAGAAGGTTGCGCTTCATAGCTGTGTCTTTGGGAAGAAAAACACTGAAGATGGGATCCAAGATGCCTCCCACAGAATCCTGTGCTTGGAGTAGACGTATTGTGGTGTTCTTGTCAATGATTCCTTTTTTCATGGCCTCAAACACAGAGAGAGGCTTGCCTGTTCTTGGATCTTTGAAGCCTGCAGCAGCAGCTTCTGCTTCTAACAGCCGGTCCTTATCTGTTTTATCCACCACTCCTTTGGCATAGGCCTCCACTACTGTCAGTTCTTGATTGGTCTTGGGGTCGATAATGTGGCCTGTGGCAGCCTGAGCATCCAGTAGCAGATTAGCAGATTCAGAGGACAGGATTTTCTCTTTCTTGGCCTCTGTAAAGGACATAATCCCTAGAGGTCCAGCTTCTACTCCAGCTACTGATCCTGTGCCCTTTAAATTGGCCTTCTTGGCCTCAGCAACCTCTGGGATAGACTTCTTACCCTCCAGCAGTTGATCAAAGGTGGGTTTATCCAGTACTCCACAATCAAGCAGTTCTTGTGCTGTTACTGGTTTCCGTACACCTTCAAAGATAATTTTAGAGGGATCTTTCTCGTCTTTGGTGGGCAGTAGTAGCAGGCCACTCTGAGGCTCTACCTTGCATTTCTTCTTCAAAGAAGCATAATCAGATTTGAGATCACCCTCTGGATCCAGGTAGCACTTAGGGCTCTGCTTTAGAGCACGACTAATGTCTTCATCTAGAAGATTGCGCTTCATAGCTGTGTCTTTGGGGAGGAACACACTGATGATGGGATCCAAAATTCCCCCCACAGAATCCTGTGCTTGAAGTAGACGTATTGCGGTGTTCCTATCAATCATTCCTTTTTTCATGGCCTCAAACACAGAGAGGGGCTTGCCTGTTCTTGGATCCTGGAAGCCCACAGCAGATGCTTCTGCTGCTAGCAGCCTATCCTTATCTGTTTTATCCACAACTCCTTTGGCATAGGCCTCTTCTACTGTCAGTTTCTGATTGGTCTTGGGGTCAATGATGTGGCCTGTGGCAGCCTGAGCATCCAATAGCAGATCGGCAGAGTCAGTGGACAGGATTCTTTCTTTCTTGGCCTCTGTAAATGACATTTTCCCTAGAGGTCCAGTTTCTACTCCAGCAATTGATCCTGTCCCCCTTAAATTGGCCTTCTTGTCCTCAGAAACCTCTGAAAAAGACTTATTTCTCTTAAGCAGTTGCTCAACGGTAGTTTTATCCAATACACCACAATCAAGTAGTTGCTGTGCTGTTACTGGCTTTCGTACACCTTCAAAGATAATTTTAGAGGGATCTTTCATGTCTGTGGTTGGCAGTAGCAGCTGGCCACTCTGAGGCCCTGCCTTGCATTTCTTCTTCAATGAAGCATAATCGGACTTAAGATCAGTCTCTGGATCCAGGTAGCACTTAGGGCTCTGCTTTAGAGCACGATTAATTTCTTCATCTAGAAGGTTGCGCTTCATAGCTGTGTCTTTGGGAAGAAAAACACTGAAGATGGGATCCAAGATGCCTCCCACAGAATCCTGTGCTTGGAGTAGACGTATTGTGGTGTTCTTGTCTATGATTCCTTTTTTCATGGCCTCAAACACAGAGAGAGGCTTGCCTGTTCTTGGATCTTTGAAGCCTGCAGCAGCAGCTTCTGCTTCTAACAGCCGGTCCTTATCTGTTTTATCCACCACTCCTTTGGCATAGGCCTCCTCTACTGTCAGTTCTTGATTGGTCTTGGGGTCGATAATGTGGCCTGTGGCAGCC
Organism: Gymnoscopelus microlampas; assembly: GCF_963454915.1. NCBI lineage: Eukaryota > Metazoa > Chordata > Actinopteri > Myctophiformes > Myctophidae > Gymnoscopelus > Gymnoscopelus microlampas. The sequence goes on from NC_139946.1 coordinate 31,070,095, forward strand.
TGAGCATCCAGTAGCAGATTAGCAGATTCAGGGGACAGGATTTTCTCTTTCTTGGCCTCTGTAAAGGACATAATCCCTAGAGGTCCAGCTTCTACTCCAGCTACTGATCCTGTGCCCTTTAAATTGGCCTTCTTGGCCTCAGCAACCTCTGGGATAGACTTCTTACCCTCCAGCAGTTGATCAAAGGTGGGTTTATCCAGTACTCCACAATCAAGCAGTTCTTGTGCTGTTACTGGTTTCCGTACACCTTCAAAGATAATTTTAGAGGGATCTTTCTCGTCTTTGGTGGGCAGTAGTAGCAGGCCACTCTGAGGCTCTACCTTGCATTTCTTCTTCAAAGAAGCATAATCAGATTTGAGATCACCCTCTGGATCCAGGTAGCACTTAGGGCTCTGCTTTAGAGCACGACTAATGTCTTCATCTAGAAGATTGCGCTTCATAGCTGTGTCTTTGGGGAGGAACACACTGATGATGGGATCCAAAATTCCCCCCACAGAATCCTGTGCTTGAAGTAGACGTATTGCGGTGTTCCTATCAATCATTCCTTTTTTCATGGCCTCAAACACAGACAGGGGCTTGCCTGTTCTTGGATCCTGGAAGCCCACAGCAGACGCTTCTGCTGCTAGCAGCCTATCCTTATCTGTTTTATCCACAACTCCTTTTGCATAGGCCTCTTCTACTGTCAGTTTCTGATTGGTCTTGGGGTCAATGATGTGGCCTGTGGCAGCCTGAGCATCCAATAGTAGATCGGCAGAGTCAGTGGACAGGATTCTTTCTTTCTTGGCCTCTGTAAATGACATTTTCCCTAGAGGTCCAGTTTCTACTCCAGCAATTGATCCTGTTCCCCTTAAATTGGCCTTCTTGTCCTCAGAAACCTCTGAAAAAGACTTATTTCTCTTAAGCAGTTGGTCAACGGTAGTTTTATCCAATACACCACAATCAAGTAGTTGCTGTGCTGTTACTGGCTTTCGTACACCTTCAAAGATAATTTTAGAGGGATCTTTCATGTCTGTGGTTGGCAGTAGCAGCTGGCCACTCTGAGGCCCTGCCTTGCATTTCTTCTTCAATGAAGCATAATCGGACTTAAGATCAGTCTCTGGATCCAGGTAGCACTTAGGGCTCTGCTTTAGAGCACGATTAATTTCTTCATCTAGAAGGTTGCGCTTCAAAGCTGTGTCTTTGGGAAGAAAAACACTGAAGATGGGATCCAATATGCCTCCCACAGAATCCTGTGCTTGGAGTAGACGTATTGTGGTGTTCTTGTCTATGATTCCTTTTTTCATGGCCTCAAACACAGAGAGAGGCTTGCCTGTTCTTGGATCCTGGAAGCCTGCAGCAGCAGCTTCTGCTTCTAACAGCCGGACTTTATCTGTTTCATCTACCACTCCTTTGGCATAGGCCTCCTCTACTGTCAGTTCTTGATTGGTCTTGGGGTCGATAATGTGGCCTGTGGCAGCCTGAGCATCCAGTAGCAGATTAGCAGATTCAGAGGACAGGATTTTCTCTTTCTTGGCCTCTGTAAAGGACATAATCCCTAGAGGTCCAGCTTCTACTCCAGCTACTGATCCTGTGCCCTTTAAATTGGCCTTCTTGGCCTCAGCAACCTCTGGGATAGATAGTGCTGTTACTGGTTTCCGTACACCTTCAAAGATAATTTTAGAGGGATCTTTCTCGTCTTTGGTGGGCAGTAGTAGCAGACCACTCTGAGGCTCTGCCTTGCATTTCTTCTTCAAAGAAGCATAATCAGATTTGATATCAGTGTCTGGATCCAGGTAGCACTTAGGGCTCTGCTGTAGAGCACGACTAATGTCTTCATCTAGAAGGTTGCGTTTAATAGCTGTGTCTTTGGGGAGGAACACACTGACGATGGGATCCAAAATTCCCCCCACAGAATCCTGTGCTTGAAGTAGACGTATTGCGGTGTTCCTATCAATTATTCCTTTTTTCATGGCCTCAAGCACTGAGAGGGGCTTGCCTGTCCTTGGATCCTTGAAGCCCACAGCAGCAGCTTCTGCTGCTAGCAGCCTATCCTTATCTGTTTTATCCACGACTCCTTTGGCATAGGCCTCTTCTACTGTCAGTTTCTGATTGGTCTTGGGGTCAATGATGTGGCCTGTGGCAGCCTGAGCATCCAGTAGCAGATCAGCAGAGTCAGAGGACACAATTTTCTCTTTCTTGGCTTCTGTAAAGGACATTTTCCCTAGAGGTCCCGTTTCTACTCCAGCAATTGATCCTGTGCCCTTTAGATTGGCCTTCTTGTCCTCAGCAACCTCTGGGATAGACTTTTTACCCTCCAGCAGTTGATCAAAGGTGGGTTTATCCAGTACTCCACAATCAAGCAGTTCTTGTGCTGTTACTGGTTTTCGTACACCTTCAAAGATAATTTTAGAGGGATCTTTCTCGACTTTGGTGGCCAATAGTAGCAGACCACTCTGAGGCTCTGCCTTGCATTTCTTCTTCAAAGAAGCATAATCAGATTTTATATCAGTGTCTGGATCCAGGTAGCACTTAGGGCTCTGCTTTAGAGCACGACTAATGTCTTCATCTAGAAGGTTGCGCTTCATAGCTGTGTCTTTGGGGAGGAACACACTGATGATGGGATCCAAAATTCCCCCCACAGAATCCTGCGCTTGAAGTAGACGTATTGCGGTGTTCCTATCAATCATTCCCTTTTTCATTGCCTCAAGCACTGAGAGGGGCTTGCCTGTCTTTGGATCCTTGAAGCCCACAGCAGCAGCTTCTGCTGCTAGCAGCCTATCCTTATCTGTTTTATCCACGACTCCTTTGGCATAGGCCTCTTCTACTGTCAGTTTCTGATTGGTCTTGGGGTCAATGATGTGGCCTGTGGCAGCTTGAGCATCCAGTAGCAGATCGGCAGAGTCAGTAGACAGGATTCTTTCTTTCTTGGCCTCTGTAAACGACATTTTCCCTAGAGGTCCAGTTTCTACTCCAGCAATTGATCCTGTGCCCTTTAAATTGGCCTTCTTGTCCTCAGCAACCTCTGAAAAATACTTATTTCTCTTAAGCAGTTGGTCAACGGTAGTTTTATCCAATACACCACAATCAAGTAGTTGCTGTGCTGTTACTGGCTTTCGTACACCTTCAAAGATAATTTTAGAGGGATCTTTCATGTCTGTGGTTGGCAGTAGCAGCTGGCCACTCTGAGGCTCTGCCTTGCATTTCTTCTTCAATGAAGCATAATCAGACATAAAATCAGTCTCTGGATCCAGGTAGCACTTAGGGCTCTGCTTTAGAGCACGACTTATGTCTTCATCTAGAAGGTTGCGCTTCATAGCTGTGTCTTTGGGGAGGAACACACTGATGATGGGATCCAAAATGCCTCCCACAGAATCCTGTGCTTGGAGTAGACGTATTGTGGTGTTCTTGTCAATGATTCCTTTTTTCATGGCCTCAAACACAGAGAGAGGCTTGCCTGTTCTTGGATCCTGGAAGCCCGCAGCAGCAGCTTCTGCTTCTAACAGCCGGTCCTTATCTGTTTTATCCACCACTCCTTTGGAATAGGCCTCCTCTACTGTCAGTTTTTGATTGGTCTTGGGGTCGATAATGTGGCCTGTGGCAGCCTGAGCATCCAGTAGCAGGTTAGCAGATTCAGGGGACAGGATTTTCTCTTTCTTGGCTTCTGTAAAGGACATTTTCCCTAGAGGTCCCGTTTCTACTCCAGCAATTGATCCTGTGCCCTTTAGATTGGCCTTCTTGTCCTCAGCAACCTCTGGGATAGACTTTTTACCCTCCAGCAGTTGATCAAAGGTGGGTTTATCCAGTACTCCACAATTAAGCAGTTCTTGTGCTGTTACTGGTTTTCGTACACCTTCAAAGATAATTTTAGAGGGATCTTTCTCGACTTTGGTGGCCAATAGTAGCAGACCACTCTGAGGCTCTGCCTTGCATTTCTTCTTCAAAGAAGCATAATCAGATTTTATATCAGTGTCTGGATCCAGGTAGCACTTAGGGCTCTGCTTTAGAGCACGACTAATGTCTTCATCTAGAAGGTTGCGCTTCATAGCTGTGTCTTTGGGGAGGAACACACTGATGATGGGATCCAAAATTCCCCCCACAGAATCCTGCGCTTGAAGTAGACGTATTGCGGTGTTCCTATCAATCATTCCCTTTTTCATTGCCTCAAGCACTGAGAGGGGCTTGCCTGTCTTTGGATCCTTGAAGCCCACAGCAGCAGCTTCTGCTGCTAGCAGCCTATCCTTATCTGTTTTATCCACGACTCCTTTGGCATAGGCCTCTTCTACTGTCAGTTTCTGATTGGTCTTGGGGTCAATGATGTGGCCTGTGGCAGCTTGAGCATCCAGTAGCAGATCGGCAGAGTCAGTAGACAGGATTCTTTCTTTCTTGGCCTCTGTAAACGACATTTTCCCTAGAGGTCCAGTTTCTACTCCAGCAATTGATCCTGTGCCCTTTAAATTGGCCTTCTTGTCCTCAGCAACCTCTGAAAAAGACTTATTTCTCTTAAGCAGTTGGTCAACGGTAGTTTTATCCAATACACCACAATCAAGTAGTTGCTGTGCTGTTACTGGCTTTCGTACACCTTCAAAGATAATTTTAGAGGGATCTTTCATGTCTGTGGTTGGCAGTAGCAGCTGGCCACTCTGAGGCTCTGCCTTGCATTTCTTCTTCAATGAAGCATAATCAGACAAAAAATCAGTCTCTGGATCCAGGTAGCACCTAGGGCTCTGCTTTAGAGCACGACTTATGTCTTCATCTAGAAGGTTGCGCTTCATAGCTGTGTCTTTGGGGAGGAACACACTGATGATGGGATCCAAAATGCCTCCCACAGAATCCTGTGCTTGGAGTAGACGTATTGTGGTGTTCTTGTCAATGATTCCTTTTTTCATGGCCTCAAACACAGAGAGAGGCTTGCCTGTTCTTGGATCCTGGAAGCCCGCAGCAGCAGCTTCTGCTTCTAACAGCCGGTCCTTATCTGTTTTATCCACCACTCCTTTGGAATAGGCCTCCTCTACTGTCAGTTTTTGATTGGTCTTGGGGTCGATAATGTGGCCTGTGGCAGCCTGAGCATCCAGTAGCAGGTTAGCAGATTCAGGGGACAGGATTTTCTCTTTCTTGGCCTCTGTAAAGGACATAATCCCTAGAGGTCCAGCTTCTACTCCAGCTACTGATCCTGTGCCCTTTAGATTGGCCTTCTTGTCCTCAGCAACCTCTGGGATAGACTTCTTACCCTCCAGCAGTTGATCAAAGGTGGGTTTAACCAGTACTCCACAATCAAGCAGTTCTTGTGCTGTTACTGGTTTTCGTACACCTTCAAAGATAATTTTAGAGGGATCTTTCTCGGCTTTGGTGGGCAGTAGTAACAGACCACTCTGAGGCTCTGCCTTGCATTTCTTCTTCAAAGAAGCATAATCAGATTTTATATCAGTGTCTGGATCCAGGTAGCACTTAGGGCTCTGCTTTAGAGCACGACTAATGTCTTCATCTAGAAGATTGCGGTTCATAGCTGTGTCTTTGGGGAGGAACACACTGATGATGGGATCCAAAATTCCCCCCACAGAATCCTGTGCTTGAAGTAGACGTATTGCGGTGTTCCTATCAATCATTCCCTTTTTCATGGCCTCAAGCACTGAGAGGGGCTTGCCTGTCCTTGGATCCTTGAAGCCCACAGCAGCAGCTTCTGCTGCTAGCAGCCTATCCTTATCTGTTTTATCCACGACTCCTTTGGCATAGGCCTCTTCTACTGTCAGTTTCTGATTGGTCTTGGGGTCAATGATGTGGCCTGTGGCAGCCTGAGCATCCAGTAGCAGATCAGCAGAGTCAGTGGACAGGAGTTTTTCTTTCTTGGCCTCTGTAAAGGACATTTTCCCTAGAGGTCCCGTTTCTACTCCAGCAATTGATCCTGTGCCCTTTAGATTGGCTTTCTTGTCCTCAGAAATCTCAGGGATAGACTTCTTTCCTTCGAGCAGTTGATCAAACGTTGGTTTATCCAGGACTCCACAATCAAGCAGTTCTTGTGCTGTTACTGGTTTTCGTACACCTTCAAAGATAATTTTTGCGGGATCTTTCTCGGCTTTGGTGGGCAGTAGTAGCAGGCCACTCTGAGGCTCTGCCTTGCATTTCTTCTTCAAAGAAGCATAATCAGATTTGAGATCAGTGTCTGGATCCAGGTAGCACTTAGGGCTCTGCTTTAGAGCACGACTAATGTCTTCATCTAAAAGATTGCGCTTCATAGCTGTGTCTTTGGGGAGGAACACACTGATTATGGGATCCAAAATTCCCCCCACAGAATCCTGTGCTTGAAGTAGACGTATTGCGGTGTTCCTATCAATCATTCCCTTTTTCATGGCCTCAAGCACTGAGAGGGGCTTGCCTGTCCTTGGATCCTTGAAGCCCACAGCAGCAGCTTCTGCTGCTAGCAGCCTATCCTTATCTGTTTTATCCACGACTCCTTTGGCATAGGCCTCTTCTACTGTCAGTTTCTGATTGGTCTTAGGGTCAATGATGTGGCCTGTGGCAGCCTGAGCATCCAGTAGCAGATCAGCAGAGTCAGTGGACAGGATTTTTTCTTTCTTGGCCTCTGTAAAGGACATTTTCCCTAGAGGTCCCGTTTCTACTCCAGCAATTGATCCTGTGCCCTTTAGATTGGCCTTCTTGTCCTCAGAAATCTCAGGGATAGACTTCTTTCCCTCGAGCAATTGATCAAAGGTGGGCTTATCCAGGACTCCACAGTCAAGCAGTTCTTGTGCTGTTACTGGTTTCCGTACGCCTTCAAAGATAATTTTAGAGGGATCTTTCTCGGCTTTGGTGGGCAGTAACAGCAGGCCACTCTGAGGCTCTGCCTTGCATTTCTTCTTCAAAGAAGCATAATCGGATTTGAAATCAGTCTCTGGATCCAGGTAGCACTTAGGGCTCTGCTTTAGAGCACGACTAATGTCTTCATCTAGAAGGTTGCGTTTAATAGCTGTGTCTTTGGGGAGGAACACACTGACGATGGGATCCAAAATTCCCCCCACAGAATCCTGTGCTTGAAGTAGACGTATTGCGGTGTTCCTATCAATTATTCCTTTTTTCATGGCCTCAAGCACTGAGAGGGGCTTGCCTGTCCTTGGATCCTTGAAGCCAACAGCAGCAGCTTCTGCTGCTAGCAGCCTATCCTTATCTGTTTTATCCACGACTCCTTTGGCATAGGCCTCTTCTACTGTCAGTTTCTGATTGGTCTTAGGGTCAATAATGTGGCCTGTGGCAGCCTGAGCATCCAGTAGCAGATCAGCAGAGTCAGTGGACAGGATTTTTTCTTTCTTGGCCTCTGTAAAGGACATTTTCCCTAGAGGTCCCGTTTCCACTCCAGCAATTGATCCTGTGCCCTTTAGATTGGCCTTCTTGTCCTCAGAAATCTCAGGGATAGACTTCTTTCCTTCGAGCAGTTGATCAAATGTTGGTTTATCCAGTACTCCACAATCAAGCAGTTGTTGTGCTGTTACTGGTTTCCTTACGCCTTCAAAGATAATTTTAGAGGGATCTTTCTCGGCTTTGGTGGGCAGTAGTAGCAGGCCACTCTGAGGCTCTGCCTTGCATTTATTCTTCAAAGAAGCATAATCAGATTTGAGATCAGTGTCTGGATCCAGGTAGCACTTAGGGCTCTGTTTTAGAGCACGACTTATGTCTTCATCTAGAAGGTTGCGCTTCATAGCTGTGTCTTTGGGGAGGAACACACTGATGATGGGATCCAAAATTCCCCCCACAGAATCCTGTGCTTGAAGTAGACGTATTGCGGTGTTCCTATCAATCATTCCTTTTTTCATGGCTTCAAGCACTGAGAGCGGCTTGGCTGACCTTGGATCCTTGAAGCCCACAGCAGCAGCTTCTGCTGCTAGCAGCCTATCCTTATCTGTTTTATCCACAACTCCTTTGGCATAGGCCTCTTCTACTGTCAGTTTCTGATTGGTCTTAGGGTCAATCATGTGGCCTGTGGCAGCCTGAGCATCCAGTAGCAGATCAGCAGAGTCAGTGGACAGGATTTTTTCTTTCTTGGCCTCTGTAAAGGACTTTTTCCCTAGAGGTCCAGTTTCCACTCCAGCAATTGATCCTGTGCCTTTTAGATTGGCCTTCTTGTCCTCAGAAATCTCAGGGATAGACTTCTTTCCTTCGAGCAGTTGATCAAACGTTGGTTTATCCAGTACTCCACAATCAAGCAGTTCTTGTGCTGTTACTGGTTTTCGTACACCTTCAAAGATAATTTTTGCGGGATCTTTCTCGGCTTTGGTGGGCAGTAGTAGCAGGCCACTCTGAGGCTCTGCTTTGCATTTCTTCTTCAAAGAAGCATAATCAGATTTGAGATCACCCTCTGGATCCAGGTAGCACTTAGGGCTCTGTTTTAGAGCACGACTTATGTCTTCATCTAGAAGGTTGCGCTTCATAGCTGTGTCTTTGGGGAGGAACACACTGATGATGGGATCCAAAATTCCCCCCACAGAATCCTGTGCTTGAAGTAGACGTATTGCGGTGTTCCTATCAATCATTCCTTTTTTCATGGCTTCAAGCACTGAGAGCGGCTTGGCTGACCTTGGATCCTTGAAGCCCACAGCAGCAGCTTCTGCTGCTAGCAGCCTATCCTTATCTGTCTTATCCACAACTCCTTTGGCATAGGCCTCTTCTACCGTCAGTTTCTGATTAGTCTTGGGGTCAATGATGTGGCCTGTGGCAGCCTGAGCCTCCAGTAGCAGATCAGCAGAGTCAGCGGACACTATTGTCTCTTTCTTGGCTTCTGTAAAGGACATTTTCCCTAGAGGTCCCATTTCTACTCCAGCAATTGATCCTGTGCCCTTTAGATTGGCCTTCTTGTCCTCAGCAACCTCTGGAATAGATTTCTTTCCCTCGAGCAGTTGATCAAAGGTGGGTTTATCCAGTACTCCACAATCAAGCAGTTCTTGTGCCGTTACTGGTTTTCGTACACCTTCAAAGATAATTTTAGAAGGATCTTTCTTGGCTTTGGTGGGCAGTAGTAGCAGGCCACTCTGAGGCTCTGCCTTGCATTTCTTCTTCAAAGAAGCATAATCAGATTTGAGATCACCCTCTGGATCCAGGTAGCACTTAGGGCTCTGCTTTAGAGCACGACTTATGTCTACATCTAGAAGGTTGCGCTTCATAGCTGTGTCTTTGGGGAGGAACACACTGATGATGGGATCCAAAATTCCCCCCACAGAATCCTGTGCTTGAAGTAGACGTATTGCGGTGTTCCTATCAATCATTCCTTTTTTCATGGCCTCAAGCACTGAGAGGGGTTTGCCTGTCCTTGGATCCTTGAAGCCCACAGCAGCAGCTTCTGCTGCTATTAGCCTATCCATATCTGTCTTATCCACAACTCCTTTGGCATAGGCCTCTTCTACTGTCAGTTTCTGATTGGTCTTGGGGTCAATGATGTGGCCTGTGGCAGCCTGAGCCTCCAGTAGCAGATCAGCAGAGTCAGCGGACACTATTTTCTCTTTCTTGGCCTCTGTAAAGGACATTTTCCCTAGAGGTCCCGTTTCTACTCCAGCAATTGATCCTGTGCCCTTTAGATTGGCTTTCTTGTCCTCAGCAACCTCTGGGATAGACTTCTTTCCCTCTAGCAGTTGATCAAAGGTGGGTTTATCAAGGACTCCACAGTCAAGCAGTTCTTGTGCTGTTACTGGTTTCCGTACGCCTTCAAAGATCATTTTAGAGGGATCTTTCTCAGCTTTGGTGGGCAGTAACAGCAGGCCACTCTGAGGCTCTGCCTTGCATTTCTTCTTCAAAGAAGCATAATCAGATTTGAGATCACCCTCTGGATCCAGGTAGCACTTAGGGCTCTGTTTTAGAGCACGACTTATGTCTTCATCTAGAAGGTTGCGCTTCATAGCTGTGTCTTTGGGGAGGAACACACTGATGATGGGATCCAAAATTCCCCCCACAGAATCCTGTGCTTGAAGTAGACGTATTGCGGTGTTCCTATCAATCATTCCTTTTTTCATGGCTTCAAGCACTGAGAGCGGCTTGGCTGACCTTGGATCCTTGAAGCCCACAGCAGCAGCTTCTGCTGCTAGCAGCCTATCCTTATCTGTCTTATCCACAACTCCTTTGGCATAGGCCTCTTCTACCGTCAGTTTCTGATTAGTCTTGGGGTCAATGATGTGGCCTGTGGCAGCCTGAGCATCCAGTAGCAGATCAGCAGAATCAGCGGACACTATTTTCTCTTTCTTGGCCTCTGTAAAGGACATTTTCCCTAGAGGTCCCGTTTCTACTCCAGCAATTGATCCTGTGCCCTTTAGATTGGCTTTCTTGTCCTCAGCAACCTCTGGGATAGACTTCTTTCCCTCGAGCAGTTGATCAAAGGTGGGTTTATCAAGGACTCCACAGTCAAGCAGTTCTTGTGCTGTTACTGGTTTCCGTACGCCTTCAAAGATAATTTTAGAGGGATCTTTCTCGGCTTTGGTGGGCAGTAACAGCAGGCCACTCTGAGGCTCTGCCTTGCATTTCTTCTTCAAAGAAGCATAATCAGATTTGAGATCAGTGTCTGGATCCAGGTAGCACTTAGGGCTCTGCTTTAGAGCACGACTAATGTCTTCATCTAGAAGGTTGCGTTTAATAGCTGTGTCTTTGGGGAGGAACACACTGATGATGGGATCCAAAATTCCCCCCACAGAATCCTGTGCTTGAAGTAGACGTATTGCGGTGTTCCTATCAATCATTCCTTTTTTCATGGCCTCAAGCACTGAGAGGGGTTTGCCTGTCCTTGGATCCTTGAAGCCCACAGCAGCAGCTTCTGCTGCTATTAGCCTATCTTTATCTGTCTTATCCACAACTCCTTTGGCATAGGCCTCTTCTACTGTCAGTTTCTGATTGGTCTTGGGGTCAATGATGTGCCCTGTGGCAGCCTGAGCCTCCAGTAGCAGATCAGCAGAGTCAGCGGACACTATTTTCTCTTTCTTGGCTTCTGTAAAGGACATTTTCCCTAGAGGTCCCGTTTCTACTCCAGCAATTGATCCTGTGCCCTTTAGATTGGCCTTCTTGTCCTCAGCAACCTCTGGGATAGATTTCTTTCCCTCAATCAGTTGATCATAGGTGGGTTTATCCAGTACTCCACAATCAAGCAGTTCTTGTGCTGTTACTGGTTTTCGTACACCTTCAAAGATAATTTTTGAGGGATCTTTCTTCTCTTTGGTAGGCAGTAGCAGCAGGCCACTCTGAGGCTCTGCCTTGGATTTCTTCTTCAATGAAGCATAATCAGACTTAAGATCAGTCTCTGGATCCAGGTAGCACTTAGGGCACTGCTTTAGAGCACGACTTATGTCTTCATCTAGAAGGTTGCGCTTCATAGCTGTGTCTTTGGGGAGGAACACACTGATGATGGGATCCAAAATTCCCCCCACAGAATCCTGTGCTTGAAGTAGACGTATTGCGGTGTTCCTATCAATCATTCCTTTTTTCATGGCCTCAAGCACTGAGAGGGGTTTGCCTGTCCTTGGATCCTTGAAGCCCACAGCAGCAGCTTCTGCTGCTATTAGTCTATCCATATCTGTCTTATCCACAACTCCTTTGGCATAGGCCTCTTCTACTGTCAGTTTCTGATTGGTCTTGGGGTCAATGATGTGGCCTGTGGCAGCCTGAGCCTCCAGTAGCAGATCAGCAGAGTCAGCGGACACTATTTTCTCTTTCTTGGCTTCTGTAAAGGACATTTTCCCTAGAGGTCCCGTTTCTACTCCAGCAATTGATCCTGTGCCCTTTAGATTGGCCTTCTTGTCCTCAGCAACCTCTGGGATAGATTTCTTTCCCTCAATCAGTTGATCATAGGTGGGTTTATCCAGTACTCCACAATCAAGCAGTTCTTGTGCTGTTACTGGTTTTCGTACACCTTCAAAGATAATTTTTGAGGGATCTTTCTTCTCTTTGGTAGGCAGTAGCAGCAGGCCACTCTGAGGCTCTGCCTTGGATTTCTTCTTCAATGAAGCATAATCAGACTTAAGATCAGTCTCTGGATCCAGGTAGCACTTAGGGCACTGCTTTAGAGCATGACTTATGTCTTCATCTAGAAGGTTGCGCTTCATAGCTGTGTCTTTGGGGAGGAACACACTGATGATGGGATCCAAAATTCCCCCCACAGAATCCTGTGCTTGAAGTAGACGTATTGCAGTGTTCCTATCAATCATTCCTTTTTTCATGGCCTCAAGCACTGAGAGGGGTTTGCCTGTCCTTGGATCCTTGAAGCCCACAGCAGCAGCTTCTGCTGCTATTAGTCTATCTTTATCTGTCTTATCCACAACTCCTTTGGCATAGGCCTCTTCTACTGTCAGTTTCTGATTGGTCTTGGGGTCAATGATGTGGCCTGTGGCAGCCTGAGCCTCCAGTAGCAGATCAGCAGAGTCAGCGGACACTATTTTCTCTTTCTTGGCTTCTGTAAAGGACATTTTCCCTAGAGGTCCCGTTTCTACTCCAGCAATTGATCCTGTGCCCTTTAGATTGGCCTTCTTGTCCTCAGCAACCTCTGGGATAGATTTCTTTCCCTCGAGCAGTTGATCAAAGGTGGGTTTATCCAGTACTCCACAATCAAGCAGTTCTTGTGCTGTTACTGGTTTTCGTACACCTTCAAAGATAATTTTAGACGGATCTTTCTTCTCTTTGGTAGGCAGTAGCAGCAGGCCACTCTGAGGCTCTGCCTTGCATTTCTTCTTCAAAGAAGCATAATCAGATTTGAGATCACCCTCTGGATCCAGGTAGCACTTAGGGCTCTGCATTAGAGCACGACTTATGTCTTCATCTAGAAGGTTGCGCTTCATAGCTGTGTCTTTGGGGAGGAACACACTGATGATTGGATCCAAAATTCCCCCCACAGAATCCTGTGCTTGAAGTAGACGTATTGCGGTGTTCCTATCAATCATTCCTTTTTTCATGGCCTCAAGCACTGAGAGGGGTTTGCCTGTCCTTGGATCCTTGAAGCCCACAGCAGCAGCTTCTGCTGCTAGCAGCCTATCCTTATCTGTTTTATCCACAACTCCTTTGGCATAGGCCTCTTCTACTGTCAGTTTCTGATTGGTCTTGGGGTCAATGATGTGGCCTGTGGCAGCCTGAGCATCCAGTAGCAGATCAGCAGAGTCAGAGGACACAATTTTCTCTTTCTTGGCTTCTGTAAAGGACATTTTCCCTAGAGGTCCAGTTTCTACTCCAGCAATTGATCCTGTGCCCTTTAGATTGGCCTTCTTGTCCTCAGCAACCTCTGGGATAGACTTCTTTCCCTCGAGCAGTTGATCAAAGGTGGGTTCATCCAGTACTCCACAATCAAGCAGTTCTTGTGCTGTTACTGGTTTTCGTACACCTTCAAAGATAATTTTTGAGGGATCTTTCTTCTCTTTGGTAGGCAGTAGTAGCAGGCCACTCTGAGGCTCTGCCTTGCATTTCTTCTTCAAAGAAGCGTAATCAGATTTGAGATCACCCTCTGGATCCAGGTAGCACTTAGGGCTCTGCTTTAGAGCACGACTTATGTCTTCATCTAGAAGGTTGCGCTTCATAGCTGTGTCTTTGGGGAGGAACACACTGATGATTGGATCCAAAATTCCCCCCACAGAATCCTGTGCTTGAAGTAGACGTATTGCGGTGTTCCTATCAATCATTCCTTTTTTCATGGCCTCAAGCACTGAGAGGGGTTTGCCTGTCCTTGGATCCTTGAAGCCCACAGCAGCAGCTTCTGCTGCTATTAGTCTATCTTTATCTGTCTTATCCACAACTCCTTTGGCATAGGCCTCTTCTACTGTCAGTTTCTGATTGGTCTTGGGGTCAATGATGTGGCCTGTGGCAGCCTGAGCCTCCAGTAGCAGATCAGCAGAGTCAGCGGACACTATTTTCTCTTTCTTGGCTTCTGTAAAGGACATTTTCCCTAGAGGTCCCGTTTCTACTCCAGCAATTGATCCTGTGCCCTTTAGATTGGCCTTCTTGTCCTCAGCAACCTCTGGGATAGATTTCTTTCCCTCGAGCAGTTGATCAAAGGTGGGTTTATCCAGTACTCCACAATCAAGCAGTTCTTGTGCTGTTACTGGTTTTCGTACACCTTCAAAGATAATTTTAGACGGATCTTTCTTCTCTTTGGTAGGCAGTAGCAGCAGGCCACTCTGAGGCTCTGCCTTGCATTTCTTCTTCAAAGAAGCATAATCAGATTTGAGATCACCCTCTGGATCCAGGTAGCACTTAGGGCTCTGCATTAGAGCACGACTTATGTCTTCATCTAGAAGGTTGCGCTTCATAGCTGTGTCTTTGGGGAGGAACACACTGATGATTGGATCCAAAATTCCCCCCACAGAATCCTGTGCTTGAAGTAGACGTATTGCGGTGTTCCTATCAATCATTCCTTTTTTCATGGCCTCAAGCACTGAGAGGGGTTTGCCTGTCCTTGGATCCTTGAAGCCCACAGCAGCAGCTTCTGCTGCTAGCAGCCTATCCTTATCTGTTTTATCCACAACTCCTTTGGCATAGGCCTCTTCTACTGTCAGTTTCTGATTGGTCTTGGGGTCAATGATGTGGCCTGTGGCAGCCTGAGCATCCAGTAGCAGATCAGCAGAGTCAGAGGACACAATTTTCTCTTTCTTGGCTTCTGTAAAGGACATTTTCCCTAGAGGTCCAGTTTCTACTCCAGCAATTGATCCTGTGCCCTTTAGATTGGCCTTCTTGTCCTCAGCAACCTCTGGGATAGACTTCTTTCCCTCGAGCAGTTGATCAAAGGTGGGTTCATCCAGTACTCCACAATCAAGCAGTTCTTGTGCTGTTACTGGTTTTCGTACACCTTCAAAGATAATTTTTGAGGGATCTTTCTTCTCTTTGGTAGGCAGTAGTAGCAGGCCACTCTGAGGCTCTGCCTTGCATTTCTTCTTCAAAGAAGCGTAATCAGATTTGAGATCACCCTCTGGATCCAGGTAGCACTTAGGGCTCTGCTTTAGAGCACGACTTATGTCTTCATCTAGAAGGTTGCGCTTCATAGCTGTGTCTTTGGGGAGGAACACACTGATGATTGGATCCAAAATTCCCCCCACAGAATCCTGTGCTTGAAGTAGACGTATTGCGGTGTTCCTATCAATCATTCCTTTTTTCATGGCCTCAAGCACTGAGAGGGGTTTGCCTGTCCTTGGATCCTTGAAGCCCACAGCAGCAGCTTCTGCTGCTATTAGCCTATCTTTATCTGTCTTATCCACAACTCCTTTGGCATAGGCCTCTTCTACTGTCAGTTTCTGATTGGTCTTGGGGTCAATGATGTGGCCTGTGGCAGCCTGAGCCTCCAGTAGCAGATCAGCAGAGTCAGCGGACACTATTTTCTCTTTCTTGGCTTCTGTAAAGGACATTTTCCCTAGAGGTCCCGTTTCTACTCCAGCAATTGATCCTGTGCCCTTTAGATTGGCCTTCTTGTCCTCAGCAACCTCTGGGATAGATTTCTTTCCCTCGAGCAGTTGATCAAAGGTGGGTTTATCCAGTACTCCACAATCAAGCAGTTCTTGTGCTGTTACTGGTTTTCGTACACCTTCAAAGATAATTTTAGACGGATCTTTCTTCTCTTTGGTAGGCAGTAGCAGCAGGCCACTCTGAGGCTCTGCCTTGCATTTCTTCTTCAAAGAAGCATAATCAGATTTGAGATCACCCTCTGGATCCAGGTAGCACTTAGGGCTCTGCATTAGAGCACGACTTATGTCTTCATCTAGAAGGTTGCGCTTCATAGCTGTGTCTTTGGGGAGGAACACACTGATGATTGGATCCAAAATTCCCCCCACAGAATCCTGTGCTTGAAGTAGACGTATTGCGGTGTTCCTATCAATCATTCCTTTTTTCATGGCCTCAAGCACTGAGAGGGGTTTGCCTGTCCTTGGATCCTTGAAGCCCACAGCAGCAGCTTCTGCTGCTAGCAGCCTATCCTTATCTGTTTTATCCACAACTCCTTTGGCATAGGCCTCTTCTACTGTCAGTTTCTGATTGGTCTTGGGGTCAATGATGTGGCCTGTGGCAGCCTGAGCATCCAGTAGCAGATCAGCAGAGTCAGAGGACACAATTTTCTCTTTCTTGGCTTCTGTAAAGGACATTTTCCCTAGAGGTCCAGTTTCTACTCCAGCAATTGATCCTGTGCCCTTTAGATTGGCCTTCTTGTCCTCAGCAACCTCTGGGATAGACTTCTTTCCCTCGAGCAGTTGATCAAAGGTGGGTTCATCCAGTACTCCACAATCAAGCAGTTCTTGTGCTGTTACTGGTTTTCGTACACCTTCAAAGATAATTTTTGAGGGATCTTTCTTCTCTTTGGTAGGCAGTAGTAGCAGGCCACTCTGAGGCTCTGCCTTGCATTTCTTCTTCAAAGAAGCGTAATCAGATTTGAGATCACCCTCTGGATCCAGGTAGCACTTAGGGCTCTGCTTTAGAGCACGACTTATGTCTTCATCTAGAAGGTTGTGCTTCATAGCTGTGTCTTTGGGGAGGAACACACTGATGATTGGATCCAAAATTCCCCCCACAGAATCCTGTGCTTGAAGTAGACGTATTGCGGTGTTCCTATCAATCATTCCTTTTTTCATGGCATCAAGCACTGAGAGGGGTTTGCCTGTCCTTGGATCCTTGAAGCCCACAGCAGCAGCTTCTGCTGCTATTAGCCTATCTTTATCTGTCTTATCCACAACTCCTTTGGCATAGGCCTCTTCTACTGTCAGTTTCTGATTGGTCTTGGGGTCAATGATGTGGCCTGTGGCAGCCTGAGCCTCCAGTAGCAGATCAGCAGAGTCAGCGGACACTATTTTCTCTTTCTTGGCTTCTGTAAAGGACATTTTCCCTAGAGGTCCCGTTTCTACTCCAGCAATTGATCCTGTGCCCTTTAGATTGGCCTTCTTGTCCTCAGCAACCTCTGGGATAGATTTCTTTCCCTCGAGCAGTTGATCAAAGGTGGGTTTATCCAGTACTCCACAATCAAGCAGTTCTTGTGCTGTTACTGGTTTTCGTACACCTTCAAAGATAATTTTAGACGGATCTTTCTTCTCTTTGGTAGGCAGTAGCAGCAGGCCACTCTGAGGCTCTGCCTTGGATTTCTTCTTCAATGAAGCATAATCAGACTTAAGATCAGTCTCTGGATCCAGGTAGCACTTAGGGCTCTGCTTTAGAGCACGACTTATGTCTTCATCGAGAAGGTTGCGCTTCATAGCTGTGTCTTTGGGGAGGAACACACTGATGACGGGATCCAAAATTCCCCCCACAGAATCCTGTGCTTGGAGTAGACGTATTGCGGTGTTCCTATCAATAATTCCTTTTTTCATGGCCTCAAGCACTGAGAGGGGCTTGGCTGTCCTTGGATCCTTGAAGCCCACAGCAGCAGCTTCTGCTGCTAGCAGCCTATCCTTATCTGTTTTATCCACAACTCCTTTGGCATAGGCCTCTTCTACTGTCAGTTTCTGATTGGTTTTAGGGTCAATGATGTGGCCTGTGGCAGCCTGCGCATCCAGTAGCAGATCAGCAGAGTCAGTGGACAGCATTTTTTCTTTCTTGGCCTCTGTAAAGGACATTTTCCCTAGAGGTCCCGTTTCTACTCCAGCAATTGATCCTGTGCCCTTTAGATTGGCCTTCTTGTCCACAGCAATCTCTGGGATAGACTTCTTTCCCTCGAGCAGTTGATCAAAGGTGGGTTTATCCAGTACTCCACAATCAAGCAGTTCTTGTGCTGTTACTGGTTTTCGTACACCTTCAAAGATAATTTTAGACGGATCTTTCTTCTCTTTGGTAGGCAATAGCAGCAGGCCACTCTGAGGCTCTGCTTTACATTTCTTCTTCAAAGAAGCATAATCAGATTTAAGATCAGTATCTGGATCCAGGTAGCACTTAGGGCTCTGGCTTAGAGCACAACAAAGGTCTTCATCTAGAAGGTTGCGCTTCATAGCTACGTCTTTTGGGAGGAACACACTGAAGATGGGATCTAGAATTCCCCCCACAGACTCCTGGGCTTGGAGTAGACGTATTGCAGTATCACTGTCAACCATTCCTTTTTTCAGGGCCTCAAATACTGAGAGGGGCTTGCCTGTGATATGATCCTGATATCCTACAGCAGCAGCTTCTGCTGCTAACAGTCTAACTTGATCCTTGTTATCCACTACTCCCTTTGCACATGCCTCCTCTACTGTCAGTTTCTGGTTGGTTTTGGGGTCGATGATGTGGCCTGTAGCAGCCTGTGCTTCCAGTAGTAAGTCAGCACTCTCGGATCGGAGGATATTTTCCTTCTTGGCCTCTGTCAAGGACATTTTTCCTTTATGTGCAGTGACCGAACTCGGATCTTTCAGATTTTCAACTATCACCCCAGCAATTGGTCCAGTCCCCTTCAAATTTAATTTCTTCTCCACAGATACCTGTGGGACAGTCTTATGTCCATTGACCAGTTGGTCAAAAGTGGTTCTGTCCAGTACACAACATTCAAGCAGCTGCTGTGCTGTGACTGGCTTGCGAACACCTTCAAATACCAATTTAGAAGGATCTATCTTGCCAGAGGTAGGCAGAAGCCGAAGGCCGGTGTGAGGTTCTGTTTTGCATCTTTTCTTTAGAGAGCCATAGCTGGCACCCATATCAGTGTCTGGGTCCACATAGCACTCAGGAGTCTGGCTTAGTGCATGACAGAGGTCTTCATCTAAAAGATTGCGCTTCATAGCTATGTCTCTGGGGAGGAACACACTAAGGATGGGATCCAAAATGCCTCCAACAGACTCCTGGGCCTGGAGCAAACGTATTGCTGTGTTCTTGTCAATCATACCTTTCTTTGTTGCCTGACAAATTGAGATAGGCTTAGCTGTGCTGGCATCCCTGAAGCCTACTGCAGCAGCTTCCGCTAATAACAGCCTATCTTTATCCCCCTCATCCACCACTCCTTTGGTACAGGCCTCATCCACTGTCAGTTTCTGATTGAATTTTGGGTCAATTATGTGACCTGTTGCAGCCTGAGCATCCAGCAGCAGGTTGGTGCTATCAATAGACACAATGTTCTTTTTCTTGGCTTCTGTAAAGGACATTTTTCCACCATGTCTAGCTGATACACCAGCAATTGGTCCTGTGCCCTTTAGATTCACCAGCTTGTCCTCAGACACATCTGGGACAGATTTCTGTCCCTTGACAAGTTGATCAAATGTGGGTTTGTCCAGTACACCACAATCAAGCAGCTGCTGTGCTGTGACTGGTTTTCGGACACCATCAAAGACCAGTTTAGAGGGATCTATCTTGTCAGCGGTAGGGAGAAGTAGAAGGCCTGTGTGAGGCTCTGTCTTGCATTTTGTCTTTAGAGACCCATAGCTTGCACCTAGATCAGTGTCTGGATCCTGGTAGTACTCAGGGCTTTGGTTTAGAACACAACAAAGGTCTTTATCTATAAGGTTGCGCTTCATAGCTGTGTCTTTGGGGAGGAACACACTGAGAATGGGATCCAGAATCCCCCCAACAGACTCCTGGGCCTGGAGTAGACGTATTGCAGTGTCCCTGTCAATCATGCCCTTTTTCATGGCCTCAAACACAGAGAGGGGCTTTGCTGTGCTAGGATCCCTGTAGCCTACAGCTGCAGCTTCTGCAGCCAACAGCCTATCTCTATCCCATTCATCCACAACTCCTTTGGCACATGCCTCCTCCACCGTCAGTTTCTGATTGGTTTTGGGGTTGATAATGTGGCCTGTAGCAGCCTGTGCATCCAGTAATAAGTCAACACTATCTGTAGAGAGGAGATTCTCTTTCTTGGCTTCTGTCAAGGAGATTTTACCTTTCCGTCCAGTAACTGATCCCGGACCCTTCAGACCTACAAGTACTACTCCAGCTATTGGTCCAGTCCCCTTCAAACTTACTCTCTTGTCCACGGATACCTCTGGGACAGTCTTATGTCCCTTCACAAGTTGGTCAAATGTGGGTTTGTCCAGTACACCACAATCTAGCAGCTGCTGTGCTGTGACTGGCTTTCTAACACCTTCGAAGACCAATTTAGAGGGATCTATCTTGTCAGAGATCGGTAGAAGTAGAAGTCCTGTGTGAGGCTCTGTCTTGCATCGTTTCTTTAGAGCCCCATAACTCGCACCAAGATCAGTGTCTGTATCCTGGTAGCACTCAGGACTCTGGTTTAAGGCACGACAAAGGTCTTCATCTATAATATTGCGTTTAATAGCTGTGTCTCTAGGGAGGAACACACTGAGAATGGGATCCAGAATTCCTCCAACAGACTCCTGGGCCTGGAGTAAACGTATAGCAGTATCCCTGTCAATAATGCCCTTGTTCATGGCTTCAAACACTGAAAGTGCCTTTGCTGTACTAGGATCCTGGTAGCCTACAGCAGCAGCTTCTGCTGCTAATAGCCTATCTCTGTCCCATTCATCCACTACTCCTTTTACACATGCCTCATCCACTGTCAGTTTCTGATTGGTTTTGGGGTCAATTATATGGCCTGTAGCAGCCTGGGCATCTAGTAATAAGTCAACACTCTCTGGGGGCAGGAGCTTCACTTTCTTGGCCTCTGTTAGGGACATTTTGCCTTGATGTACAACCACTGATTGTGGATTCTTCAGACTTTGAAGTATCACTCCAGCTATTGGTCCAGTCCCCTTCAAACTGACCTTCTTTTCCATGGACACTTCGGGGACAGTTTTTACCCCTTTTACTAGCTTGTTAAATGTGGGCCTATCTAATACACCACAATCAAGCAACTGCTGTGCTGTGACTGGCTTTCGAACACCTTCAAATACCAATTTAGAGGGATCTATCTTGTCAGAGACAGGCAGAAGGAGAAGGTCTGTTTTAGGTTCAGTCTTGCATCTTCTCTTAAGTGACACATAGCTGGCACCCAAATCTGATTCTGGGTCTAGGTAAAGCTCAGGCCTCTGATTCAGAGCACGGTACATTTCCTCATCAATGAGATCACGCTCCATGGCTGTGTCTTTAGGGAGGAACACACTGAGTATGGGATCCAGAATGCCCCCAACGGACTCCTGGGCCTGGAGTAAACGCAGTGCTGTGTTCTTGTCTGTGAGCCCTTTCTTCATGGCCTGAAATACTGACAAAGGTTTGCCTGTGCCAGGATCATGGAAGCCCACCGCAGCTGCCTCTGCTGCAATCAGCCTCTGTCGATCCCCCTCATCCACCACACCTTGGTCACATGCCTCCTCCACAGTCAGTTTCTGATTGGATCTGGGGTCGATAATGTGGCCTGTAGCAGCTTGGGCATCCAGTAGCAGGTCAGCACTGTCTGGAGGCAGTAGATTCTCTTTTTTTGCCTGTGTCAAGGACATTTTGTCTTGACGTCCAACAAATGACCCTGGACCCTTCAGCTGTTCAACTATCACACCAGCTATGGGTCCAGTCCCCTTCAGACTGACTTTCTTTTCCACAGACACCTCTGGGACAGTCTTCTGCCCATTCACAAGCAGGTTAAATGTGTGCCTGTCCAAGACACTGCAGTCAAGCAACTGCTGTGCTGTGACTGGCTTTCTTACACCATCAAAGACTAAGGAGGAGGGATCAAGAGTGGGAACCTCTCTAATACTTTCTAGCTCAGTTTGCATGGTCTTTCTGACTACAGCCTTCTCTTTCACCTCTTTCTGAAGGGTAGAGAGCCTGCTCTTGTAGGCCTCCTCAACCTGATTCACCTCCCTCATCAGCCTCTCTATCTCACTTTTATGACTTTTCCTTTCTCTCTCCAGGCGCTCCTTGTCCAAGTCATATTGACGGACAAGGCCTTCCTTACTCTCAGACTGATTCTTCCAGTAAATAAAGTCCTTCCTCACCTTCTCGTTCTCCTCTTGCAAATGTTGTTTATGGCGGAGCTCAGACTCCAGTGATAATTTGATGCGGCTGAGCTCATTCTCTAGGCTCTGGAACTGATCCTTGTCTTCCTCGAAAGACTTCAGTTTGTCCTGAAGGGCATCTCTCTCCTTCACCATCTCATTATATTGAGATTGAGTGGACTGGATTAAAGATGTTGTCTGCAGAAAAACAGGGAGAAGATGGAGAATAAAAGGGACAAAAAGAGAAAAAATAAGTTAGAATTTGAATATTAAGACACTGAATTGTAAGAGCAATCTTTCTGCATTTTAAACTGCAGGATAATATTACACTGTCAAGAAAGTGAAATTCAAAATGAAAAATTCTATTCATTTTAACAAACAAAAACAACACAGGGTTAGGGAGTCACAGAATTGTATAATATATTATTATTAATTTAATTAATTGTTATTACATTTTTTTATTTAATGAATTTAATTAAATTGATCAAAGTATTTCATATTCAAAGTGGCCTTCCCAACCATGCATGTTTTGACACAACTACACAAGCAAACCAACTAAATATATACTTTTTCATACAATAGTACCCATATTCTGAAAGCCGCAATCTGCAATCTGCAATTTTACAAAATATCAGTCCTACAAGGTAGAACTCAAGGTGGTGGAGAAATTGTACCACTCCTGATCCTCTGGGACGTGAATGTAAGGACAGACATACTGATTTTCTAAGAGTTGGTGAATGTTTTGAAGTAAGCAATTTACAGATTTACAGATTGCAGATTGTCGTTACCATAAATGGGACAATGGAGACAATTCAAGATCACGCAACACAAACAGTGACAAATGTATCCTGAATTTTGACCAGAGGAACAGTTGCAGTGTTGATGATGGATGATATTGGTGGTGTTGATCATTATGGCTAAAACTAGCAAAGGCAAAAAAGCATGCTAAATGGTGAATTATCAGACAGTGTGGCCAGAAAGATGGCTGATCAAATAGGTTGTCAGGCAAAGAGAGGCACAGATCACACTGGCACATACTGTACTGGCATGCAAATGCATTAAACACATATAATGACATATGTGTTCAAATCAGAGTCATAGACGTGCAAGGCATCTATCTAGTGAGAATTCCAGCATGCAAGAAAAAGCTTGTTCCACAGCCAGCTATACTGTAGCTACTCGACTGTTCCGAAGTAGGACTCTGATTTGGAAAGACACAGGTGGTCCAGGACAAACCGGTCATGTACCTCGATGGCCTGCCTTTGTATTTGTTCAACCTCCACCTTGAGCTTCTCCCTCTCTGAAGAGAGCTCAGAGACCAGGTTCTGGTAGTCCACGCTGCTGTGAGTGCTGCTCTGTAGCTGCGCCTCCAAAGCTGTTGTTTGTGATTCCACCTCATCTTTACTTGCCAGCTTGGATCTTACAAGGTCTTCTTTCTCATGTCGTACAACCCTCAGCATCTCCTCCAACTTCAGCCTCTCTTTGATTAACATTTCTGTCTGGTCCTTCAGTCTCAGGAGCTCAGCAGTGTTTTCATTCAGTGCCTTACTCTTTTCTTCTATTGTTTTGTGAAGGCTCTCATTCCGGAGGTTTGCCTCCTTTGTGCATGCCAGCTCCTGGAGGAGCTGTGCTTGCAGGGTCTTCATCTCTGAGCTCAACTGGGTCAAACTCTCTGTTGATAACTTGTTTTGTCTCAGGCTTTGCTCTAGCTCTCCCCGCATTCTACGCTGCTCCTCTTCACCTCTCCTTCCTGAAGCATTGGTCTGTTCTTGGCTGTGGCGTAAGGTGGTGATAGTGCTGGTATACTCCTTCATGGTCATGGTGGTCTGTTTCAATTCTGTTTCTACCCTCCTTCTCTTGGTCACTTCGTCTTGATTGATTTTCCTCAGACACTCCACCTGGCCCTGTAGTTCATCTCTGACAGCCTGGAGTTCCTTGGTGCTGCCCTGTAACCTGGCCGTATTCTGCTCGACCCTCAGCCTCTCTTTGGTTAATGTTTCTGTCTGGTGCTTCAGCCTCTGGAGTTCAGCAGCATTTTCATTCAGTGCCTTACTATTTTCTTCTATGGTTTTGTTAAGGCTCTCATTCCGGAGGTTTGCCTCCATTATGCATGCCTGCTCCTGGAGGAGCTGTGCTTGCAGGGTCTTCATCTCTGAGCGTAACTGGGTCAAATGCTCTGTTGATACCTTGTTTTGTCTCAAGCTCTTTTCTAGCTCTTCCTGCAGCCTACGCTGTTCCTCTTCACCTATCCTTCCTGAAGCATCGGCCTGTTCTTGGCTGTGGCGTAGAGTGGTGATAGTGCTGGTATATTCCTTAATAGTCATGGTGGTCTGTTCCAATTCTGTTTCTACCCTCCTTCTCCTAGTCACTTCCTCTTGATTGGTCTTCCTCAGAGTCTCCACCTGGGCCTCTAGTCCATCTCTGACAGCCTGGAGTTCCTTGACGCGTCCCTGTAAAATGGTTGCATTCTGCTCAACCCTGTTCAGTGTCTTACTCTTTTCATCTATGGTTTTGTGAATACTCTCCTTCTGGAGGTTTAGCTCCTTTATGCATGCCTGCTGCTGAAGGAGCCGTGCCTGCAGGGTCTTCAGCTCTGAGCTCAACTGGGTCAAACGCTCTGTTGATACCTTGTTTTGTCTCAAGCTTTTCTCTAGGTCTTCCTGCAGCCTACGCTGCTCCTCTTCACCTCTTCTTCCTGAAGCATTTGTCTGTTCTTGGCTGTGGCGTAGGGTGGTGATAGTGCTTGCATGTTCCTTCATGGTCATGGTGGTCTGTTCCAATTCTGCCTCGACCTTACTTCTCCTGGTCACTTCCTCTTGATTGGCCATTCTCAGCATCTCTACCTGACCCTCTAGTCCATCTCTGACAGCCTGGAGGTCCTTGATGCGTACCTGTAACCTGGCCATATTCTGCTCAACCCTGTTCCTCT
Source organism: Gymnoscopelus microlampas (assembly GCF_963454915.1). Taxonomy (NCBI): domain Eukaryota; kingdom Metazoa; phylum Chordata; class Actinopteri; order Myctophiformes; family Myctophidae; genus Gymnoscopelus; species Gymnoscopelus microlampas. The sequence goes on from NC_139946.1 coordinate 31,094,758, forward strand.
CACCGACTTCCCTCTTCAGGTCTACACGCATCTTCTCAAGCTCCTCCTCACACTTGCGCAGCTGAGTCACGGTCATGGTGGATGTAGCCACGTTGGCCTGTAGCTGGCCCAGGCTCTGCTCCATCACAGCCTGTCCTTCCTCTGTGATTCTCCTCCTGCGGGTCTCCTCCTCTAGGCTGTGTGTGAGGTAGACTAGCTGCTCACCCTTATCCTCTAGTTTCTTGATCACATCAGCTAATTCCTCCCTGTGTTGGCTGTCATCTTCTGCACTTTGCCTGAGCAGCGTCTCCACCTGGGCCTCCAGGTCTCTCCTCCTGCGCCCCTCCTCCATGATTACAGAGCGCTGACTGTGGGCCTCCTCTTCTGCCCTTCGCCTGTGTTCGTCAGCCTGGCTGATAGACAACCTAACCCTCCCCAGCTCCTCCTCTAAATCCCTCCTCTCCGACTCCATCCTCTCACATTGCAACTGCATGTCGGCTGTGTCCTCCTCCCTCTGAGCTGCCAGCATCTGGATGTCAGCGTGATCAGCATGGATCTGGGACTCATAGCTGAGCTTAAGGTTATTGATCTCAGCATTGTACTGATTCCTTACCTTTGACATCTGCTGCTCCAGCTCCTTACTATTCGCCGCCTCCTCAGCCAGCTGCTGCCGCAGTTTCTCTGCCTCACGCTCCCTGTCAGCCACGCTCTTCTCCACCTCCATCTTGGCCCAGTTTACCTCCTCTAGCTGCATCTGCCTCTTTCGCAGCTGCGTGTCGTACTCCTGCTGCTGCTCTGCGTGGCGCTCCTCTGCCGATCTCCGCTTTCTTTTCTCCTCCTCCATCTGTTGGTTGAGGTGCCCCAGCTGGCCTTGGAGTTCTGTCAGCTGGTTGTGGGTGGAGTCCAGGGTGTCTTGCGCGGAGCTGCACTTCAGGGCTGTGTCTCTCTTCACCTCGCCCAGAGCCAGCACCTGCTCCTGGGACTGGGAGAGCTCCAACTGGTAGCGGGAGACGGCCTCCTCTAGGGACCGGTTCTTGGCGTGGTGGCCCTGCATGTCCTCTTTCACAATGCGAAGCTCCTCCTCCAGCAGGTCGATTTTGGTGTTACGGATCTAGAGGTGAGGCAAAACACAGACGGATGGCTTATGTAAATACTATTGAAAGTTATTTCATATATAAGCAGCAAAGCATACCTCAATGCCGTAATGGGAAGAAACATAATGAAGGGACAATACTTGACAAAATAACACCTACTTATTTTGCATACTGTTTTAATGATATTTCATGAAAGTGGGTTAAAGCATCAGATAATTACCTTAAGCTCCTCCATGTTTTTAAGCATCGCTCCCAGGTATTTGTAGTGGTCACCAGAGATGGCGAGCAACTCTGTGTAACGGGTCTGCAGCAAGGTCGCCTGAATTAGAGACAGCAAACTCAGCATCAATGTCAATAGTATCACAGTAAGGTGGTAATTTATGGACAGCTCTCTCCTTTGCTCACAAATGTGCAAACACAAACACTAAACCTTCATGCATTTAAAATATTTGTTTCTGTTCGTAACAGTGCTGCTGCCATCTTGGCTAGCTCTCCTTTGTGAAATGGATCTCCATGGAACTACAAATGAATTGTTTCCAGTGTTTTATTGAGCCTGCCTCCAGGCTAAAAGACGGTCATTAGGTTCCCAATATGCGATTATTGAGTCAGTGATGCCGTTACCTCCTGCGTGAGATCCATAGAAGGAGAATTCAGCATGGTCCTCTTTATAGGAATGTTAAGCAGAGTCTCTACACCAGAGCTGTATGATGCCAGGTCTGATTCATAGTCCTAAAGGCAAAAACAAAACAAAAACTATTTATGTATAATGAACAACAGTGGGCAGTCCAGTGGAGGGGAGGGACAGGAGAGAAAGCTGTAGATTATGTCCTACACCACCAGTTAGTTTCTGAATCAAGCATCTTAACCAGCATCATAACTATCAATGGCCAAGCGACAAACTTTTGTGATTTGTACAAAATAACAACAAAAAGAAGTACTATAATAGACCTCCATACCTTAATAGAGTTCACACAGGTGTCTATGTCCCTTATGACACTCTCCACTGTCTCTCTCTTTCCTTTGATCTCGTTATTCAGGGCCTGAGAACACATACACCTTAACATAAGTCCATTATTGTTGATAAAATGTTAACAAAGTGTGTTACTGTATGTGAATACAATAGCACACTTTGTATCTGTGGAATGTTTAAATTCACACATCACCCGTACAAGCAACCAATATTAAAGGGGACCTTTGTCATTATTTATTGTAGGCCTATTGTGAATTATATCATCTATTATGAGGAGGACAATCTGACACGTGCTAATGCATTCGTGTGTGTCGAGAGCTTGAGCTTGAATATCGGCTTCAGCCTATGTAAAATTACATGTTTTGATGCATTTTCAAAGGCTTTCAGTGAGAGGCTTATGGTGCAGCTCTCCAAACTGCACTGGGAAGTGTTATGACAATTTTTTACATCTGCTCCTTACAAGAGAACCACAGCATTCACGTTAAATGTCCACTTCTAAGAATTAAAGTAAGCTGAAGTTAAGTGAAATGAATGAAATAATGAACAGAGACAGACCCTCTGATTGCTGATGTGGTCATTCAATGTCTGGAGGTCTTGTATCTTGGTGGCCTGCAGGGTGTCCTGTTTCTTGCGTGTGGATTGAATCCATTTATCGAGGGAAGTACTAGTACGCTTATAGTGCTGCAACTGGGGTAGATACAACTCCAGGTCCCTGAGTCTTAGTGAGGGAAAGAGAAGGACACATTTGTTGAGTTTTTTCTTAGGTAGTAAATTGTGAGTGTGTGTGTGTGTGTGTGTGTGTGTGTGTGTGTGTGTGTGTGTGTGTGTGTGTGTGTGTGTGTGTGTGTGTGTGTGTGTGAGATGAGAGAGAGAGAGAAAGAGAGGGAGAAACAGGGAGGAAGAGAGCAGTACCTGCTGCCAATCTGGTTCTGGATGCGTTGCCAACGGTCCGCCTGTAGGCCAACCTGCTCGTTGTATTTAGACAGGATCATGTCACACCGATGGGAGGACCCAGACACCTGGTCGTTCCAGTGGCCCACCTTGGCCAGCTCTGCCTCCATAGAGTCAAGGACGTCTCTGTTCTGATCCAACTCTGCTTTCATGTTCTGATCAAAACCAACATGGACCATATGGTCAAAAGTGTGATTTCTAAACCGGCAGACTCTCATGGCCACTCTAGAAAATATACAACACATACCTTTCTCCATATGTATTTAAAATTGACAGGCACTGTGTCTGTATGTTCTAAAATACATAATTGTACTTTCTAGGGATAAAACTATTCATTTCATTAGACAATCCTGAAAAGCATGGCCTGGATTTAGTAAGTACCCTTACTAAATCCATGCCTTGACCTCCCCTCACAGAGACTTTGATACCAGTTTCTCTAATTCAAACTGATGGTTGACACCAGTGAGCCATGCAGTAACACACACTGGTATTCTGCCCTACATAGAGCCAGGTATGCAGTCGTGTGTAAAAGCTAGGAATATGACATTGTCCGTTTTAATGTTCTTTGCTTGTGTAACAGAAATAATGATCTGATTGAGGAACGAAAATGACAAAACAAGGTCCATGCTGCAAACTTCAATGTTTTTGAAGAACAGTAAGCAAGCCGTTATTCCCTACTGTACCTTCAGCGCAAACATGTAGTTCTCCACTTCACCAGAGACCAGAGAAGTGGTTTCCTTCTCCGTCAGTCTGGCCTCATGAACTTTCACAATGTCCTCAGCCTGGTCCACATTCTCCAGTAGACCCCTTAGAGCCTGCATCCTGATGCAAAGAAAGGACAGAAGGAGGTGTACAAGACAGAGAAGTGTGTTAAAGTCATGTAGGAATCAATCACTTGTATGTGTTAGGGTCAACCTTGCTGTTCTATACATGTACAGTATATGTATTATTGTTTGTATCTCTGGCCTTGTGGCGAAGGATGGTGGGTGGATGGGGAGGAATGGGGGGGGGTGGATGGGAGTTGTGGGAGAAAATGTAAAACCAAAGAGTTGTTTTATTTTTTGTAACTTGAATACAATGTCATGTGTACTCTAACTACTCTTTGAATACATTTTGCTTAATTTTTTAATAATACATTTTTTTTAAACCTTGATGTTAGACGCAAATGTTAAGCAAAGCAAGACTCACCGGTAGCAGACCAATAACCTATGTATAATGTATAATGCCAAAAACAGAAGAAAACAGAGTTGGATAGTGCTCATTGTAGTACTAAAATAAAGTTTTCAAACCATTGCAACCTTTGCAAAATTTGGTAACTGGCACTTCTGTCTTATGGCAAGAATAATAAGACAGAAGTGGCAAATATGTTTCTGGTCAATTGAGATCTTATATTTGTAAATCTTTGTAGGCTAACTTTATATGCTCGGACGCTCCATGGTTTTAATCGACAATTATGCAGGGCAGGGAAAAATGGCAGTTTTTTGATTCGACTCAGAGAGCGTAGGACAACTGCGTGATCTGTGAATGATGAATCTAAATATTACCTTTTACGGGACAGACCTAGTGTTTGTGTGTGTGTGTGTGTGTGTGTGTGTGTGTGTGTGTGTTTCTGTTCGTTGCCTACCTGCCTAAGTAGGCTGAGGAGCAGCTCTCCGCACTGCCCATTCTTTGGTTGATGATGCTGATCTCACTGCGTAGGAACTGTGCTTTGTCAGCATCCGTCATGCCCTGCAGCTCATTCAGGATTTGCTCCCTCAGACGTACGTACTCCACACGCACAGAGTCAATGTCGCGCTGTGCCATCTGCAGAAAAAGTACAGACGAATTACAGTTTTTGCACACCCTAGGATATTATTGTGTTATTTTTAAGTCACGCAGACAGGGGTAGATGCTTGAAATGTTGTTTTTACTCATAACGTGTTCATCAGTATGTTTTTGTGTGAATCATGTAGACGCCCAGTGTACCTCCAGCTGTGCGATCCGGAGGCCACAGTCTTGCGCTACATCCTCCCCCAGGCAGATGTGAAGGTTCTGAGTCAGCGTTCCTTCGACCGCCTCCAGCCTCTGTCGGAGCAGGTGCATCTCGGACAGGCTGTGTGAGGCGGCAGAAGACGAGCCCAAGGCGGACGAAAGGGAGGAAGAGGAGGCCCGGGACACTCTCTTTGCTTCCACCTTCCTCACCTCCACTTTTTTCACTTCCGCCGCTCTCCTCCACGCCTCCTCCTCAGCCACTCTCCTCCTGGCCTCTTCCTCGGCCAGTCTCCTCCTCGAGTCCTCCTCGGCCAGTCTCCTCCTTGCGTCATCCTCGGCCAATCTCCTCCTGGACTCCTCGGCCAATATCCTCCGTGCTTCCTCCTCGGCCGCTCTCCTTCTCGACTCCTCGGCCAATATCTTCCTCGCCTCCTCCTCGGCCACTCTCCTCCTCGACTCCTCGGCCAATATCTTCCTCGCCTCGTCCTCGGCCGCTCTCCTCCTCACCTCCTCCTCAACCACTCTCCTCCTCACCACCTCCTCCTCAGCCTGCTGCTGCTGCAGAATAATCAGTTGCTGTTGCCGCTGGTGCTCGACCTCCATTTGCTGCTGCTGCTGCTGCCTTAGAATAATCAGTTGCTGTTGACGGGCTTGCTCGGCCTGCTGTGCCTCCACTTGCTGTTGCTGGAGAATGATCAGTTGTTGGTGACGCTGTTGCTCAGCCTGCATCTGCATTGCTTGTGGCTGTATAAATATCAGTTGGTGTTGAAGCGGCTGTTCCACCTGTCTCAATTCTATGTGCTGTTGTTGCTGTTGCACTCCTATTTGTTGTTGTTGTTGTTGATGTTGTTGCTGTTGCACTTCTATGTGTTGTTGTTGCTGTTGCACTTCTATTTGTTGTGTTTGCTGTTTCACTTCTATTTGTTGTTGCTGGTTCACTTCTACTTGTTGCTGTTGTGCACCTAGGGGAGCACATAGAATACACGTGTTAACGGAAAGAAGACGACAAGCATTAATAGTTACCATTTCTAATCTTCTGGTCTGATGCTGTACTACACAAATATGGTATATAACTTAATTTTCTCCATGGGGATTTTGTCTTGCATCTTTTGCAAGATCACAAGATCATTATCAATGTAGGCTAGACTAATAGAAATTTAGTGTGGCTGTAGAATACAGAATACAGTACAAACTGTATAGACCTTTTCAAAGACCACATTTCTGCACAAAAGTGGGTTACAGAAAGATTAGAATGAGAAATGGAAATGGATTCAAAGCAGCCAACGTTGTTATGTAGCCAAATGCTTTCAAAGAATGTTCAGTGCAAGTTAGGCAAAATGAAATATTCTATTATATATTCCAAAAAACGAATTAACTTCCATGTTTGCCTGCAAAACCTCTTTTGAGTCACAAGAAAAACAATTTCCTAAAATGTGGGTTGCCATAGATTTTTTTAGAGAATATGTAATTGTTTTGCTGTACTGACTGTAAGAGGGCAGCTCCACCACCATCTGCTCATAGTGGTCCTGAGCTCCAGAGTACTGGTTCTCAATGCTCTTCTGGTCCTCCTCAGCAAACATCTGGGAGTCATGGGAAGTGCGCTTGAACTCCTCGTAGTGGGTCTCCAGACTCCTAATAATGCTACGGTACTCCTCTGGACGCATACTGGACAGCTGAAACACAGACACAGACACACACACGCACGATTAGACATAAACAATGTTGGAATCACAGAAGACAGAAGCATCACCATAGACAATGTTACATATGAAAATAGTATATTCTTTTACTTTAGGATGTCATCCTGAGGCATATAAACATTATAAACAATGTTTCAGGTTGGTAGTATATGTCATGACGCTTACCACGCTGATGGTAAGGGAGTTGATGCGTGTGATGTCCCTCAGACAGTACTGCCAGGAGATCAGACTCCTAATGTTGATGTACAGCTGATTCCATATGGACATGATGGCCTCATAATACTGCTCGTTCCTTTTGAATGGACACACGTGAGCGTGGCACACACACACACACACACACACACACACACACACACAGAAAGAGAGAGATGCACACATTTATCACAGAACTATACAAAACAGACCCAAGACAATGACTTATTCTGTGCCATGAACCTGGACTAGTGGCCCCTAGTGTGTATGCATGTGTGTGTGTGTGTGTGTGTGTGTGTGTGTGTGTGTGTGTGTGTGTGTGTGTGTGTGTGTGTGTGTGTGTGTGTGTGTGTGTGTGCGTGTGCGCGCGTGTGCGTGTGTTCTTACTTGTTGGCCATGCTAACGCTGAGCGGGTTGGGGGGTGGTACCAGCAGGCACACAGAGGGCACCATCATGTCCAGTCCTCCAGGACCTGTCACCTGCCACTTACTTCGCTGACTGTTGTCCTTCAGGATGCCCTCATTATCCTTGCAGATCACTTTCTGTGGGGCATAATTGTAATGGGTTTGTTTTTGTGCGTGCATGTGTGCGTGCATGTGTGTGGGACTTCAATGGCCATGAAGCGGTACACTAAATTATAGAAACTATCGCTTTCTATAAGGAGCCTTCAAATAAAATGTCTCGATCCACATTATTAAAAAGGTTAATCTTTGTATTACTTATTACATCATTAATTATGAATGTACAGGGTTTTATTCAAAAAAAGTAAGTTCTTAAACCCTCATACACACACTCAAACACACATATCACTTACGCTGTAAGTGTAATATGTTTTGGTAAAAAAAAAGTTTATGCTATATATTATGATAGTAATCCTTGCTATAGAGTGCAAACATACTCTAAATATCAAACATATCAGACTGTCTACATTTCCAAAAAGGAAATACATGCATTAGTCTGACTGGAAGCAGGGATAAAACATATCCCCACTGGCGATAATAATGATAATGACCAGAGGGGGATATCATAAGCAGACTCTTAGATCTGTCGAGCTATGTTCAGTATTTAGTGTTTTGGTCTTGCAGTTCTGTCTTAGCCTGTAATTCCCCAGGTGTTTTGTATTTTGTTTTGTAGTAATGCTTTCTAGTGTTTCCTGTTTTCCTTTGTTCCTGTCAGAGCCTTCTATTGGAGAGTTACGTCAATGAGGGGGGCAGAAACAGCGCCGGTCACGTGGTCCATGTAAACTCGAAATAGTGACAAACGCTCACAGACTCCAGTGCAATCCGTAAACTTCCGGTTCAGGACTTTGTCACTATTCGCCAATAGAAGGCCTGGCCCGGTGAAGTGAACGGAGGTGATGCAACTCTCCATATACGGCTCTGGTTCCTGTTACCTGTCTTGTCTCGCTACTCTTTGATTACTCAAGTTCTCCACCTCTGTCCTGTTAGTCCCTTAGCCAATCGTGTGTTAATTGTCCTTCGAGTTCACCTGTGTACTGTTAGTCCCTGTTTCTATTTAAACCTCCCTGTGTTTGCTAGTGATCATCTGTCAGACAGAGTGAGTCGGTTGTTCTGGATTACCTGTATGCTTTGTTTGTGTCCATGTGTTCCATGATTCTTGGTCATTAAAAGCTCTGTAAGGTTGACTGTTCTGCCTTTGTCTCTTTGTCCTGCAATTGGGTCCTACCTTCTCCTGACTCATATCCTTGACAACAGACATTTCTTCAGGGATAGCATTAAATGAAAACGGAAAACAACAAGCTCCCTTCCAGCTATACCTCCGAGTTACATCTGAACTGTGTGCAACTGCGAGTTACAGCTTTCATACTAAACCGTGTGCTTGAGCATGTGTGAGAGACAGAGAGAGACTGACCTGGTCTTGTTTGAAGTCACACAGGGCCTTGACTATGACGGCACCGCTGCTCCTCTCCTCAGGGTTCCTGGGTTTCAGTCTGACTATGCTCTTGGCATTGCTGACCAGGTGATGTACCTGCCTCTTGCTCTCCAAAATCTTCTCTTTCTCTTTCTGGGAAAGAAACAGTCAGAGATTTAGTTGAATTATTGTGACTTTGGGCCACATTTTAACATAAAGGTGCCAGCACAGTGAACAGTGCATGGGCTGTGACACCACACTTTTGGTATTTTTGTGTACAATTGTAAAATGTTAAGACTTTTTGTCACATACACATAACATGTATATGTATATTTTGGTGTGGCAAAATATATAGTACAAAATATTATACAAGTATATAAAGATTAATATAGAATGCTATACAGGTTGTAAGACAGCTCTGGGTTGGTGGCATGCCGGTAAACTTTTCGAGTATTACTGCATCAGACTATGTGGACGTGTGTATATACTGTAGGCCTATAACCTTTTTTGAACAATAAATATTCAATCATTGGCATGTACTGTACGGAGGGATGCTTTTATTTGGAAACTAAAAAATGTTAAACTAAAAGATAAATATTGTGTAAAGAGCAGATCTACAAGCTCACAAAGCCGTTGTGTACTTGCAGATCGGCTATTATCACAATGTTTGCCTCTTTCATATATATATTGACAATTTGGCGAATGTTTGACCAGTTTTTATTGTATAGTTTGTTGATTACTTTTGATGCAGTAATGGTCTTTTTCCTTTCTTTTGTTTTTAGGTATTAAATGGGTCAAAAGTGGGGGTTAAAAGTCCTTAAAACCAAAATCATGCAGTGACCGGACCCACAGGTTGAGAACCACTGATCTAACCTCTGTCTCACGACTGTCTCACCTCCAGGGCTCTCAAAAGCCCCTGCAGATTGTCCAGGGGAGTCTTCTTGTCACAGCCAAACTTCTTACGGATCGTCTCATGCTGCTTCTGCAGCACACGGTACGTCTCATTGGCCTCCTTGAAGAACTGGGGCAAAAAATCAATGTTACATTTGTGTGTAATTTGTGTATAATGAAATGAATCAGGCAACCCAATGATACACTCTGCCACAACATACTGAATGTAGGAAATGTAAGAATCTAGTGCGTGTGCGTGTGCGTGTGCGTGTGCGTGTGTGTGTGTGTGTGTGTGTGTGTGGGTGCGTGTGTGTCTGCACACATGTGGTTGCTTAACACGTGCATGCATATGTGTTACGTTACATGCACATGTATGAGATCACGGTAATGTACGTATGTGGCATTTTCCTGTTACCTGGCTATACGCTGCATTCTCCTTCAGATGGACATGGAGGCACTTGGTGATCTGAAGGAGCCAGCTCCACTGGGTCTGCAGAGTATCCATATAGGCCTGTAGATAAGACCAGATAAGATAAGATACGATTCGATACGATGGAGCCCCAATAGGGAAACGGGGTTGTTACAGCAGCCACAAATAAATAATTCAAAATGACAATCTGCTCATACATCGATCTTGTCTGCAGCTGGGTGGTTGTTCTTCAGGAGCCCGTCCACTTTCATTTTGAGTTTATTCAGGTCCTTCTCCTTGACCTCCAAGGCACTCATCAGTTTCTGCCACAAAAGAAGACGTTTAGAGAGGACACAAGGACACAGAGAGTCTATAAATACAACAGTGATTACAGTTTGTGCTAAGTGGTTTTGGCTTCTACCACAACCCAAACCAAATTTATAGCAGATGAAACTCATCCCTCGTGAAATGCAAAGAATGTAAGAGCAAATTACTGTTGTGAGATTACTGAGATGAGAGTTTACTGACTAAAATGAAGCTTTCATAACAGAGGAAACATTTTGGTGGCGTCGAGACATTCAGTGGGACCCGTAATCTCTCCGTCCCCACTTCCATGTGACCCTTTGACCCCTTGAGATTTGTTTCTTACAGCACTGTTTCCAAAACAGTGGGTCGGGACCCATTTGTGGGTCGCTGATCCATTTCCGAGTGAATTTCCCTTACTTTTTTTGTTTCCTAAATGTTTTCATTAATTAGTATTATTACATTTTTTTATTTAATTTATATTTTTAAAATGGAATCCATGAATAAAATAAAAACAATCAGTGAAATTCCTTAAATTAGAAAACAAATGTTTAAGAAATTGTGAAAATAAGCAAGCTTGTGACGCGGCGCGAAGCGAGGCGTTGTGAGCTTGTAGATCTGCTATTTTCTCTAGTTTGGGTCCCGGGCAAACATCTAATTTCTCTTTTGGGTCTTGAGCTAAAAGGTTTAGGAATCACTGTCTTACAGAGTAGCTCTCCTCCTTCTTGGGGATGTACTGTTCGATATTCTTGTCTCCCCAGTCGAACATCAGCTCCTCCTCCTCCCTGTCGTTCACCCACATGATTTCTTTGGAGATGTCCTCAATGATCTGCTGCAGCTCCCGCAGCTGCTGGGTCCGGCTAAATGACATTTTCTAACACGGGGAGGGAGAAGGGGGACGGGGGGACGGATGGGGGGGGGGGGGGGAGGGTGAAAGAAATAGATGCTCAGTCGCATGGCCAAACGTTTAGCTGAAACCAAGTCAATTATAAACCCAAGTAATGGAGAAATAACTTAATAGCCCTCACCTGTAGGCTGTCCCATTCCTGCTCCAAAGCATGAAGGTTACCTTTGTCTCCTTTCTTTGTCTACAAAAAGATGAACCACAGAGGTTAACTTGAGATGTGAAGTTGGAATCTAAAGAGGTTTTCTATGAAAAAAACGTGTTCATCATGTCCACTGAAATGTGACAAAATATGGCTTTTTTTTTCTTTTTTTCCCCCATGATTACAATGTTCAATCACAATTCATTTCACATATGATGATCATTTCATGTCAAACGGAAAATGTGACACTTTTCAGACACGGCAACGCCGCTAGGGTGTAGATATACATGCATACTTGTGTAGTGTACACACAGAACCCACCAGTTCGTCCCTGGCGCGGTCCACCTCAGCGCTCTTCTGGATGGTACCGTGGAACTTCTGGTGGCTGACGAGCTGCTGCCCGATGGCTGTGGGGTCGTCTCCCCAGGACGAGGTCTCTATCAAACGCTGAAGCACAAACCAAAGCACATCCGGTCAGCACACACAACACTATACAATGTACAACACCCACACATGATGCATTTGCACATTTTGCGTTACCCATGACGTACACTGGAAAAAAAGAAAAACACTAACCAATGACAATACCACCAAGCCACACACACGCACACACACACACACACACACACACACACACACACACACACACACACACACACACACACACACACACACACACACACACACACACACACACACACACACACACACACACACACACACACACACTATACTGTACATGTCTTTTGAAATGTACGCCTGATTTGGACTCATTGCCACCAGCAGGTGGTGGCAGAGAAACAAGCTCTGTCATGAATGTTTCATGTATCCCCAGCATGAAACCAGGAGACACTCAAGGCCAAACATGGCAGGAATCTAATAACAGACAAGTAGCACTGTAGGTGTAGGTGTGCATGTGAACGTATGACCATCAGTATCAGATAGTGTAAAAGTCTTCATTGCGACCCCAAACCTTTGACCATGCATAGAACATGCTTTAATCTCTACCCACCAGATCCAATTATTTTCTCTTTCACTGTGTGTGTGTGTGTGTGTGTGTGTGTGTGTGTGTGTGTGTGTGTGTGTGTGTGTGTGTGTGTGTGTGTGTGTGTGTGTGTGTGTGTGTGTGTGTGCGTGCGTGCGTGCGTGCGTGCGTGTGCGTGTGCGTGCGTGCGTGCGTGCGTGCGTGCGTTCGTTTATGCTTCTCTTGTTGACCTCGGTGAGCTAACAACCACTGATTAGCTCAATTCACCACATTTGAGCTGCCAATCAATTCTTCAATAGATCATTTTTTGACCTAGTGAACTGTTTCTGGAATGGCCATTATGGTGCATGTTCGTGACGTGTATGCGTGCCAACCACAGACTGCCTTCCCGTGAACGTTGTAGAGAGAGAGAGAGAGATAGAGAGAGAGTGTGTGTGTGTGTGTGTGTGTGTGTGTGTGAGATTGGGAGTGAATGATTGCGTTCATGCATGAGTGCGTTCATGCATATGCATTTGAACATAAGATGGTGTGCATGCACAGCTGCACACATGTACAGTATCAGTATATATATGCATGACGTGTGTGTGTGTGTGTGTGTGTGTGTGTGTGTGTGTGTGTGTGTGTGTGTGTGTGTGTGTGTGTGTGTGTGTGTGTGTGTGTGTGTGTGTGTGTGTGTGTGTGTGCATGTACGTGTCGTGCATTGTACCTTCTGCTGTCCGATCCAGGCGACGGCCTCGTTGAAACTCCGCCCCACGTCTTCCCAGCCTCCAGCGCTCCCTCGGCTGCCCCTCCCCCTCCTCAGGGAGCCGCTGAGGGTCATGTGCACCGCCTTCAGCTGGTCCTTGCACATCTCCACGCTGTGCCGTGAACGGATCGCAAGTTAACGCTTCATTTTCATTCACATTATTGAAGTTTCAACACAGGAGGGCGAAAGGGCAGTGAGAGATATCGACACTGGGTGGCAGCCAAGCGTGCAAAGGATATTGAGGGGTGAGGGTTAACAATGGTGGAAGAAGTACTGCGATTTTTTTGTTAGGTAAAAGACAAGTATCAATACCACAATGTAGAAATACAATGTTAGTAAAGTAAAAGGCCTGTATTAAAACGCTGGTAATTCAGCTTGACAGCATGTCGCGGGTTCGTCTCCCGAACCCCGACGACCTTTGCTGTGTGTCACCCCCCATCTCTCTCCCCATTTCCTGTCAGCCTACCATCCTATCAATAAAGGCAAAAAAGCCCAAAAGAATCTCTTTAATTTAAAAAAAAAACATTTTACTTGAAAGTACTACAGTATTGGCATCAAAATATACTTACTGTACCAAAATATTTCAAAAACATGTTCTTTTACTTTTATGAAAGTAAAATATTTACGGGAAATGGAGTACCAAGTACAATATTTTCCTCTCAGATGTATTGGATAAGTGTAAAGTATCGAAAAATGGACGTACTCGGGTAAAGTAAAAGTACCTCAAAGTTTTACTTATAAGTACAGTACTTGAGTAAATGTTAGGGTTTTTTTGATTGATTGATTGAAAATGTTATTAGGCAAAAGAATGTAAAACAACACAGTTACATTTATAATGCTTTTGTCTAAAAGGTCCGGCCAAAAAAGTCCTTGCGGGCTTGTTTCCGTTGGGGTCCTTGAATTAATTTCATAGACATATCAGTCTAGCCCAGTGTGTGTGGGTGACCACCCGTCCCGAGATTCGCGGGACAGTCCCGAAATTGGACCCTCCGTCCCGCGTCCCGCACAAGCAGAGCAATGTCCAGAAAATCAAAGATATGGAAAAAAAAGTTTTTTTTTGATAATAAATCGGTAAAATCAGGCAAAAATAAGAATTAAATAACATAGCCCTAACCTAACCCTAATCCTAACCCTAAAACCGAAATAAAGAAACCAAAAACTGGAAAAAAAACGAACCCAACCCACCCAGAACCGCGCAAAATTTTTCGGGGGGGTCCTCATGCACGCGCGCGTGTCCCGCGATGTCCCGCGAACCGGATTCATCTGTCCCTCAATGGGCCTGTTTGAACTTGGTCACCCTAGTAAATGTAGGCCTACTTAGTTACTTTCCACCACTCGGAGTTAAGACAGAGAAAGAGAAATAGAGGGAAGAGCAAGCAGGAATAAAAGACAGGTTAGAGCAAGAGTGTCCTGCAAAATCCAGGGTGTTAATTTGACTCGGAGAGTGTGAACATGGACACTTACGGGTCCATGTATTATACTCTCTGAGTTAAACGAACACCCAGGATTTTTACATTGTAGTTATCCCTCTCTCTCTCTCTCTCTCTCTTACCTTCTGACCACGTTGTCATTGGGCTGACCCAGTGTTCTGAGGTCCATGGCACAGCCCTTCAGCTCGTCTATGGTCTCTCTGGCCATGGACATGTAGCGCTCTGTATCCCCCGCAGCACCCTGCAAGGCACACACAGTAAAACCCTCAGTGTTCATCTAATCCATTAAGACCGGGAACACATCTGTCATTTTAGATTTTAACCACTTTAACCATTATCTACTTTGGCTATTCAAAAATAGCAGATCTACAAGCTCATAGCGCGGCACTATGAGCTTCATCAATGAATGTTTTAGCAAATCTTTGAATATATTTTTTCTAAAGCGAACATTTGTAACTCAAATCTTTGCTTCTGGGGGATTCTACAAATGTTTTTTTTCACAAAATGTATTTGGCCGCAGACCCCCATCTGAAAATATGTTGCTCCAGGGACCCCCCAGAAGCAAAGATTGGAGTTAAAAATGTTCGCTTTAAAAAATATATATTCAAAGGGCAGCACTCAGTGCCACGCTATGAGCTTGTATTTCTGCTATTTTTGAATAGCCAAAGTATAAAATAATGGTTTATGTGGTCACACAGATGCATTCCCGGTCTTAACTCTGAGAGTATAAGAACGCACCCTAGTCAAATGAATACTCAGGATTTTACAGTGCAAGTGAAGACATCACACAGACACTCTAATTCATAGTACGACAGTGTTGCCTGCCAAAATGAACACATCTAGCACACCAGCTAACAACCTGTAGATCTGTTCTTTATGGCAGGTGACACCCTTGCATGATAGAGTAAATGTGTATGGGATACATAATATATGAAACCTTACATGTTATGTAGTGCTGTGTGAGTCTTTCTTTTCCTTGCCTCTGTTGTGTCATCGTGTACAGTACGTATAGTGAATCATATTGAATAATGACAACATAAGCTTGATGTTTTCAAAATAATCAAAAACAGCGTTTTTAATTTTACTCTTATGTACCCGTGCACAAGTTAAAACAATAAAGAAACCTTGAACCTTGGGTAACACTTGCTATGCATCCCATATCTATAATGCCTTATAAACACACTTAAATAATGTATTATGTATCTGCTTATAACACAAGTGTTACCGAACCTTGTTTTGGACCAGAAAATGTCTTCACGTGTCATTTAACCGTCAGCAGTACAGTAGTGCACTCCAGGGCTTTTTTTCCAGTAGTTCTAGTTTGCCTAGGGGAGGTTACTCTTTTTCTTTTTATTGACAGCGTGCATGCCAAGATTTCACTCAGCGTTCATTCCATGTGTGATCATTTATCATTAAACTTTCACATAAGCATAATCGTATACCATATTCTGTCAGACACGTAGGGACACGCCAAACATAGCAAAAATGTATGGGCTACACCATTTGAAAGATAATCGTTCTCTCCCATACTGTGTAAGAACATGATACTATGGAAAGGATGGCCTGAAAGTGATTTCACACAGGCTTCATTTAACGACAGTCATTCAGGTGTGAGGAGCGCACAAAGCCAATAATAGTCAGCAGTTTTGCAAAGTCGTCACACACTCATGACATTCAAGAATGAAGTGATGCATTGAACACTAAGAATGGAAATGATAGAGGAAGAGTGTAACTAACAATAGAGCACTATTAGTAAATGAAAGGCTCGAATGGTTTTGTGCCAGAGGTAGGTCCAGGACAGGACATCATTTTCATTAAAGCTTGGTTTCCCTAATATGGATGGAACAGACACAGGTTGTGCTTGCTGCTGCGAACAGTGAAGAAGATTCCCTTCGTATCTGCAGTTTAAGCTTTTAAGCTTTTGCTTTAGTGTTATTGATATAGGTTAGGGTTAGTCACAAATGCCAAACGGTGATAACTAGCTACTTGTAGTGTGTAGTGTGTTTCATATGTCAACAAAAACAACAAAAAATGTTACCCAACCATATACAGTACTTTCCCTCTACTTCTGTGCTGACACTTTTGGCAAAGACAGACAATAAACCGGAATTTTAACACATTTAGACAAGGAACCCCTATACGTAACTATACCTTTCAATCCGGGAACATCTTTTGGGGTTGTTGTTGCAATGTACATTATATAACAACATAATTGTTTTGTTTTGAATAACTATTTGAAGTTTTTCAGAAAACTTTTAGAAGGCGTTTTTAGAATCGGCCTCAGGTCTAAATGGGTTAGCTGTTCTTTGGCTTTGTTGTGTAGCATACAGCTCTGGCCCCTACAAGCCTGACTTGGAGCTGAGGAAAGCTGATGTTGAATAAAACGAAGCCAATGTGCAGTAGATGACAAGATAAAACATGACTTACAGACTGCAGGGCGTGTTCAGCCTTCCTCAGGTACTCCTGGCATTGGCCCTGGAGCATGAAGGCCTTCTGATGAATGGCACTGAGGACCGAGTCACTGCAAGAGACCACCAAACACACAAGCTCTTTACTGCCACCATCACCTTCATTATCACTTTCATAATCCTTATGATTATCGTCCTCTTTACTATCATCATTATCATCATCATCATCATTATCATCATCATCATTATCAGGCGGACACAATTCAGAAGTTCACTCTCTTTCCACCATGAACATACACACCATTCATCCAGGGGAGGAGATTCAGCCTAAGGGAATCCAACCCACTTTATCAATATTTTACTGTTTTAACAGCGTATATTCTGTGAGGGTAACACACGGTATGGACAGTCAGTTTGAAACTGACAAACTGGAATGGAGAATGTGCTGTGGCACATGGTTCAATGTGAGCAATAAATCAAGCTGAGTATTATTATTCCCAAGGGACAAAAATCTGATGCAGAAAACATGCTGTTTCATAATCAAAATATACTACAGATGTTTATTATAGGTTATTAAGTTGACAATAGTTCCTATGCATTAGGCTTGGGCGGTATCTAGGTATTACAGTTTACCCGGATGTTTCGAAATCCTGAAGGTCTGAAATCCTGAACCTATTAAACTGATACAGAGATGCTGTACTGGGGTGATTTATTGCTGTGCACAGCATCAAAGAACTTTATCTTGAGATGACGTCTTCCAACTATGAAAGCAATAATTAATTAATTAGTCACATGATTATATTCAACTGCCAGTCTACCACCACCACCACCCATCCACCGCACAGCATGTCCGCTCAACCCACTGATGTGTTGGTATCCACGTGGCAACAAGTGCCATCAGATCCTCCAGCAAGTTATGCTCAATATATGCGCAAAGGGTACCTATTATCACGGACAAAGGCGGAAGATTATTGCTCTCTGGCACCACTGGACACTTTGTGCCACTTTGCACGCACACGCCGCAGTAGGCCAAGGAAGATCCTCTACCCCAAATTGTCAAATCGCTATGACAGGCCACTTCACATTTTGGACTATAACTTTTGAACCCACTTTTTTACCTTGTAAACCTGTGATGTGACAATAAACCTGATTCTGATTCTGAGTCAAAAAGAACTATCCCTTGGATTCCTTGGCTCATGACAAAACTCCCCATATTGGCCTCAACTATTTCTGCCGACTGCTGGGTTGTGACCAATAAATCATCCAAGGAATCTGTGAGGAATCCGGGGGATTTGTTTGTTTGTTATTTGTTTTTTTGTATGAACTATGGTTCAAGTTTGGGCCAAAACATAAGGCCAAAAAAATTTACACACTCTTCCTTGGCCTTCTGGGAGTGTGCATGCAAAATTCCACGCCGCTCGATCCAGTGGTCTCGGAGTTTAGCTGATCATAAAGACACACAGTCAGACAGGGGTGAAAACACAACACTTAACCAATACCTGCTCAAGTGCACCTTCCTCGCACTTGGGTAAACCAAGTATTGCATAGAGTTTTTGCATGGTATTGGCATGGTTTAAGGAATTATGTTTACCTGAGAGATGTTCTAAAAAAAATACTATTTCACCATGACCTCCGAGTAGGAGTCCCAGCAGGTGCTTGATTATGGCAAAAAGGATTGCAAAGGACAAACATCACCCCAGTAACAGACTATTTGTGACTATGTGGACTGGCAAGCGTTTGTCTGAAAATCCTGGGCTCAAGGCTCAGAGAGTTTTTTTTTGCCTGTGGTTGTCAGAGCCCTGAATGAGGACAAGAACAAAAAAACAAAAACAAAAAAAAGAACACCACCACCAACAATAACAAAACTGCATTCAGTCTGTAAAACGTTAGTTTCAATGTTACTTGCCGTAATATAGGATAAGTGTAATTGAAGAATATATGTATGCCTTTTACAAATAGGATAAAATGTGATATTATTATCTTGTTATTGTATTGCTGTTAGCACAGTCTTTGCGGAACATGTCCCACCAACACCTTGCTGCTTGCACCTGTATGAGTGAGTGACAAATACACCCCTCTTGATTCTTGAACAGTGTGGGGATGGTTTATACAATAATGTCAAGAATAATGATTTCTCTCCCATAACAAACTGAGCCTGGGGTGGGATAAATGCATCCTCTGCAGAAGTGTGGTCATCAAATATTCTGAACATAGTAGTGCCTTTACTGTATGTATTACATAAGACAATGTGTGTGCATTTTATATGTACATGTTGAATTGTTGTTGTTTTTCGTTTTGTTTTATGGAAAGTATAACACATAAATAGTTTTTTAATGTCGCACTTTCTGTCACCACACATGACATTATAGTCTAATTGCAAACCTGCTGGCCTTTTTCTGCCTGTGACAATTGGCATCAGGCCTTTGCTGGGCCATTGCTCTGCAGTGAAATAGGCTGATGCATCATTGGACCCAATTTGCAACTGAAATGTCTTATTGCATTATTGCCTATAGTGCAAATTGGGTATTTGCTCGACAGGTGTCAATCACGTTTTAGTTAAAGTGTGAGCTTTTGAAATAACTTTTGAAATAGCATCTGACACACAAGCCTGTGAAAATAACAGACTAAAAGTCATATTAATATGAGGTGCTAATTACGCCTGTGACTCATCATGATAGTTTGTGTAGTGAAGCTGTAATAAGCAGGTTATAACCAGTGGTGGAATGTAACTAAGTACATTTACGTATACTGTACTTTTACTCCACTACACATTTGTTACTAGTTACTGAAGATTTTGATTATTACTAGCCGATGTTGCGATGCACGCATTGTGAGCTTGTAGATTTGCTATTTTCAAAAGATATATATACACTTGAAAACTTGTGAAATGGCATATTCTGCATAATGAGTAGGCCTACTTTTACTTTTGGTACTTTAAGTATATTTTGATGCCTATACTTTTGTACTTTTACTCAAGTATATTCCGGACTTTTACGGACTTTTACTTAACTTTTACTTAACAGAGTATTTCTATATTGCAGTATTGATACTTTTACTTAAAGTAAAACATTTGAGTACTTTTTCCACCACTGGTTATAACAGGCAACAGACTGAAAGTCTGGTTAATATTTCATGAGAGCGAATGTGGGTGTTTCCTATCTTATGTAAACAGGTAGGCAGAAGGCAGTGGTGGAAAAAGTATACTCAGTTTCTTTACTAAAGTAAAAGTATCAATACTGCAATGTGGAAATACTCTGTTACAAGTAAAAGTCTGGGATTCAAAATGTAGCCTAGGCCTACTTGAGTAAAAGTACAAAAGTATGGTTATCAAAATGTGCTCAAAATACCAAAAGTAAAGTAGGCTACTCATTCTGCAGAATGTCCTATTTCACAAGTTTTCAAATGTATACAAATCTTTTGAAAATAGCAGGCATTCAGTGAGCTTGTAAATCGGCTATTTTCAAATGGCCGAAATATAGGTCTGAAGTGGTTAATAATGTATGTTTTGTAATAATAATCAAAATCAACAAAGTAAACTAGGAGCCTAACTAAAGTTTTCAAATAATTGCAGTGGAGTAAAAGTACAATATTTTCCTTTGAGGTGTAGTGGAGTAGAAGTAAAAGTACTGAAAATAGTAAAGCAAAAAAATACCTCCAAATTGTACTTAAGTAGCCTACAGTACTTGAGTAGATGTATAGTTACTTTACACCACTGCAGGTAGGGTAGCCCTATGAGCAACAAACAACAGGTGGCACTCAAATAAAAACAAAAAACAGATGACAATGAACAAAGTGGGAGACAGTAAAAGTTATTCTCGAATCTCGATCCAAATAAAAGAAGTAATCCTACCCTCCTCCCGGTCCTGCGAATCCGCCTCCCCCAGAGGTCTTTGAAAAGGAATAGGTGTATCCTTCCGAGGCGTAGGGGTCCGGTGGTCCGTATCCATTACCGCCGCCCTGGACCACTTCGCTGCGGGCATAGTAACCTCCCCCTCCCGCGGTCAGATCTGGCCTGGATCCGGACCTGCGACCGGTGTTCATCGGTCTACCCAAGGAGTGGGAACTCATTTTGGGTTCAAAATAATGGCAGAAAAAGCCCCTAAAAAATAAAAACGGTGATGGCAGCTGTTCAGAAACTAAAGTCAACTACATTTAGGCAAAGCGATCGATGCAGCAAAGCCAAGCGGCTCGGTGTTTGACGCTCTATCTCCTCTCCCCACCTGTCTTCCCAGAGCGTCCTGGTGCAGACTGGTCCTCGACTCCTCACACAGAGGAGAATGGCACTTTAGGGAATACCAAACCACACCTCTCTGTCTCTCGTCTCGGACCTGCTCCGCAAATGGGACTTTCCTAGCCCTCCCCTTCCTTCCAAGTTCCAACTCATCTGTGTGTGTGTGTGTGTGTGTGTGTGTGTGTGTGTGTGTGTGTGTGTGTGTGTGTGTGTGTGTGTGTGTGTGTGTGTGTGTGTGTGTGTGTGCGCGTGCGCGTGCGTGCCTTTGTGTGTTGTCAGTGTAGGGTAGGCTACTTAGGCTACGTAGGGTAGGCTAAACGTAGGCTACGTTTCAGTTGTGAAGGATTTAGGCCTATATATTATATATTTTTATTTCAGTGTAATTCTAAAAAAGAAATAGCAGGTTTGCTAGTTTAGCTTCATTTTCAGTTTTTGAAAAGGCTTAGTTTTAGATACATTCTGATTCCTTATGTAATTACTTTTATTTATTTATTCATTTATTTATTGTCATTTGTCACTCAAAAAGGTCAGAAAAAGCATTGTGCAATTAAAAACTCAATCAACAAAACATATTTTCCACAGTTACTGGCACAGCAAATGGAAAATAGATTCACCCAAAATACTAGGCTTATATCCTAAATAAAACGATGAAGGCAAAAACTATGACATTTTTTTTCCCCCTGTGATATCAGTTAGTTCTACTTTTGCAACACTCCAGTCCAGACTATAATAGTCCTGTGGGCATATCGGACTGCAGTCCAGAAATCAACATGTTGCACCACGGCTGCCCTGATGTTCGGTTCAGAACAGTTTGAGCCACTGCCAGAGCCAGAACTAAAGCAGGAGGCTGGGTTAATTGGACTACATCAGCTACAAGAGACTCGGGAGCTGACCCGGAGAGTCAGCTCTTGCTGAGGCTGGGGTTCACCAGAAGTGTGCAGATGATTGCTGATGCGTATCGGAGACGACTTGGAGGGTGTTCAACCCATCACAGAAGAAAGCGGTCTTTCCAAAGCTCCATAGAAAATGGACTGGGCCATGCACCAAATTCTCTGATGTGGTCTATTAGGTTATCCAGGGGTCCTTTGGGGGTTTTCAGGGGGTCCTCAGCAAAAATAGTTAATATAGCATCAAAACCACTTTAACCCTATTTTGCTTTCGCTATTAAAGAATAGCCGATCTACAAGCTCACAACGTGTCCCGATGTGAGCTTGTAGATTGACAATTTTTGAAACATTTTGGGAAATTTTGAAATCTTTTCACTATCTTCTCTTCTGGGGTGCCTGGCACAACATATTTTGGTTGTCTGCGGCCAAATGGGCTACAGAATGTATACATTTGGGGATCCTTGACATGAAAAGGTTTGAGAACGACTGTATTATATAGTGCAGCTGGTGGGGGGCTGTACAGTATATGGTATAATCCCCCATCAGGACTGACTGCATGGCACCTTATCGGGCCCAAGGTGGATCAACATGCAGAGACCCCCCACACTGCAACACCAGACCAGAGCCTGGGAAGCCAAGGAATCTGCCCCAACACCCACAACATTTTCTTTAACCATTACCATGCCACTCTTTTTCTGCCAGTTTTCCTTTATGTTTTTTGAAACCGCCGCACCTGCAATCAACCCTGAACAAAGGACAAAGAAGGGCGCAACAGTTTACCCTGTACACTATACCATGCCACTCTAACATGCACATGAAGCCTTGATTGTACTGCTATTTGATGTGTTTTTATACCTGATGCTTTGTTTTTCACTTCTTTAACCAATGTCACTTTAACCATGTATGATACTGTCATTTTATACCTGCTGCTTTATGCTGCATATGTTTTCCATCTGCACAAGAAGCATTTCTGGCCTTTTGTAGTGCCATGTTTTTGAGTGGTGCCAACCACTCCTACATTTGACTTTGTCCGTGTGTCCGTATGTCCGTCCGTCCGTATGTTTGAGCACGGCTGATTGGTCAAGCTTCACGTGGCACGTGACAATATGTTGTCACGTGTCACGTGACAACATATTGTTGCTGATTGCAACACAAGGATGCAACCAGTTACACTTTCAAAGGCACCACTCTCTTCACACTGGGTGTGATTTTTGAGTGGTTTCCTAACTCCTCCTGTAACTGCAATGCAGAAACCTTGCACAGAAAAACATGAATACATAGTTAATAAACTACAAATACACCTGTAATCGTGTGAATGAAGTTGATTCTGATTCTTTGTGTTGTGGGTGTGTGGGTTACTGGGAACAGTTAAATCCCTCAGGAGCTGTGTAGCGTCCTGGGGTGTGTCAACTCAGCTTTGAAGGATTTCCCATGCCCACACTTATGTTTTATTGTTGCATTACACTAATTGTGCTTATTATTTGAGTTAAAGACTAGAGAGTGGTTTCGCATGTTTATTGTGATTTATGTTGTTATTTGATGTTCGTCGTTCCATTTGGTCGTTTGGTTTGGTTTTGAAACAATGGGCGATGCGGGTGGCTGCAGTGGGCCCCCCTTTCTGTTGCTGCTGGGCTGAGCTTTGTTGGAGACAATAAAGCATCTAATGGCTAAGATCTAAATAAATAAAAGTTTTTCCTCATATAAAAACATGTCTCTTCCTGATATCTTAAACCCACCAGTCATTACAATAGCATTAAGTAGTCTTTACTTTATGGTACTGGTGATGGCTAGAGTTGCTGGTTGACTGGTGGTAAGACATGGGGCTTTAAGGCCATGTGTTTTGTATTACTGTTGCAGTCACTTTGATGTGTCATCTAACTATATAAATGGCGAGCAACTTCCGTGCCCTCGGTGGTGACACCCCACAGCTCTGTTATCGACTAAACACAACACCGTCAGACCACATGTCGCCAACACTGTCGCCACGGCGGGCGGCCTGAATTTACGTTTCGCGTAGGGCACCTGGCATGCCTCACTACACCGTTCCCACCTCGCAACATAATTAATTCTACTCACCAAATGTCGGACAAAACGGAAGGGGAGGCAGCTTCGTACCGTTTACCGTGCGCACGACCTCATCACCACAACAGCAGGCAGCCGCTGCGGGTTTTTTTTCCTTTTTTTCCAAACTTTTTTTTTGGTCACCATTTTCTCCAGGCACCATTTCTGGTGTAACGTCGGGTGTTTCTTTTCACCAGCCAATCACCTTTCACGTTGCCACGTCCGTTGCCACGTCGCGCTGACGTACGCTAAACAAGCGCTGCCGTGCGCACAATGCAAACGAGCCCAAAGGCGCGCAAAAATAAGCCGACCATTGCTTAGACACAAAGTCAGACCTGGCAACGCAGCCTACGCCAATCATGTGTGAGAGATCTACAAGCTATGGGGCAGAGACGCCACCGTATCTTAGCAACAACTACAGCGCTCACTCTCATTGGTCCTGTCACGCTAACAGCAGTCTCCAGACAATGGCATCGCAGACAGCTTGCTGTTACTGCTGTAGCCATCACAGGCAGTTGCAGCACGACGGACAGGGCGCTGTGATAGCTGCCATGTCGCTAACGCTAACCTGGTTGTCATGCCTGCAGCGGCTGTGCAATCACTTTCTCAACAATGCACGTTCGTGTGGTGAATGTCTATATTGCTGCTCAGTTCGTCCATTGTAGATGGTGTATGTTTGTGTGTGTCTTCTGGAGAACTATGTAGCTCCACAGCAACTACAGTAACTAACGTAATGGCAGGACCGCCCCGTGCAACGCCTGTTAGGCTGCATTATGGTCATGTAGTCATTTCAGATAATTTCGCTCCGATTAGAGCAGTGTTTATCAACCCTTTCACGCCGCCCCCCCCCCCCCCCCCCCAAATACACGTACTTGATCTGGGACCCCCCCATTCTGTTTGACTCCGTTCCACAAGTAAATATTGTGAAAATAGCCGATCTACAAGCTCGAAACGCCTCACGGTGAGAGGCTTTGTAAGCTTGGAGATCGGCTATTTTCTACATGATTTCCTCTTTCTTACATTCTTTGCCAATGTGGCCCATGTTTTCATAGCATAGTTTATTGACTACTTCTGTTGCAGAAATGGCCATTTCCTTTACTTTCGCTTTTTTATTGTCTCCGCCAGGCCGAAAGGCATGGCGCAAGACTATGTTTCACCCCCTGTCCGTCCGTCTGTGATAGCTAATCTCTCACATCGTTGACTTGATCGCAGCAAAATAACTGCCCGATGTGGAGAGTCAGTGAGAGCTGGATAAACGACGTAAAATGTGTCAAAAGGAGTCTGTACGGCTGTCGATAAATGAACACATGACGTCGGTGGGAGAGGAGATATTGTGTCTTTTGGACAAACAGCAGCGTGGTGCTGATGTTTGTTGTGTGAAGCAGCTTAATGTCAGAGTGTTTGTGTTGGAGCGCCTCAGTGCGGCTGCAGAGTTCATGTGCAACCTCTTCCACAGAGACACAGAGACACTAGAAACTCTGCTGGGGAAAAAAAACACTGCTGGCCATTGACTTTCCTATGGACATTGATCTACACACTGCAGGTATATCTGCTACACACACAACATCAAACTACACACTGCAGGTATGATGCAGCGTTTGCATTACAGCCAGCATGCCAGCGTAGTTCCCATATGGTTTCAAGGTCGGCTAAACCATATGGACCCCATGTCAGCAATGTCAGCAGCATCCACTTCAGTCCCAACTGCGATGCCCATGCAGGCTATAAGTTGCTTCTACCTGGCCCTTAGGTGGGCCCCAACTAGCCATGTTTATGTGGGACCAAGGCGGGTCCTAACTGGCTTTGCCCATGCAGGCTTTAACTGGGTTCTACCTGGGCCCTAGGTGTACCCTAACCAACCACAGTGCAGTGCCCATCGCTCCAATTGTTGTGACGTCAGGGCTCTCAATACTGCACATTGGTGGAGGAGGAGGGGCCGCAGGGCGACCGCACACATCGCTGAACCAATGGTAGCCCACGGATGTTTCCTCTGTGGATTCACAATCTGCCCCTCTATGCCACATATCATCCGCACTACAGGGTCTTCACTGACCGAGCCACGGCCCCACTGACCCTCATGACGCTACGCCACTTAAACGTGCGGCAGCATGCGCTGGGTTGGCAGGTTTGCACAGCCTGCGCCAGAAACAAGCAACCACCTTCATGAAAAAAAAAAAAACACCGAAATGGTCCGCAATGTTCCAGGGGTGTCCCCGCGCGTCCCAACACTCCACAGGGGGTCAGTGGACCATCAGGGGGTCCGCGGACCCCCTGTGGACCCCCTGAAACATAACAAATATTTTTTCTTCAAATTTTTCCCTTTTTCAAAAAAACTTTTCCACAGTTTCACTCCGCCGATTTGGGTCCCCCAATATACACACGGCCACGCTGGGCCCCGTGCGCGGCTGGGGTTGAGGGGGGCGTAGCCCCCCGAAACTCTAGTAATTATATAAGACACGGTTTTCCTCATGCAGCTCTTATCAAAACTTGAGCTCCCCTCACAGTCTGGACTGTATTTGAAAATGCAAAGTTACACACACACACACACACACACACACACACACACACACACACACACACACACACACACACACACACACACACACACACACACACACACACACACACACACACACACACACGCATACAGATATAGTAAACATATAGAGTACACATACAGTATAGAGCCAAACTTGTGGGAGGTGTTCACAGGAAAAACACGTTTGACAGCACATCTTTACCTATTGCAAAACTTGGTTGAACTCACTATCACTCTCTTATACATATAAGAGATATATATATAAGTATGTTCTTTGGCTCTGCAATAAAAATAAAAGAAAATGTGACCAATTTACATTGAACATGCCTTAAGAGTTCAGTCTTTGATGAAATGTCAACAATATCAAGTAAACACACACACACACGCACACACGCACGCACGCACGCACGCACGCACGCACGCACACACGCACACACATACACATGTGCTAAACAGTGATGGTCATTTACAGTATATGCACCAAAAGAAGCAGTCATTAATCCTCTGGTATCATTTTTTGGGGTCAAAACAAGTTGTGTCTTTACAAGCATACCACAATGTAAGAACTGCACATCCCTGGGTAATGCTTTCCCTTGACACTGACACGATGGAATGTATGTGTGCAAAAACTCCAGCAGCCGCTGTGGAATCTAATCTGTGCGTGCTTGCGTTCATGTGCGTGTGTGTATGTGTGCATGTGTATGCATGCATGCGTGAGTGTGTGCATGCGTGTGTGTGTGTGTGTGTGCGCGCATGTGTGTGTGTGTGTGTGTGTGTGTGTGTGTGTGTGTGTGTGTGTGTGTGTGTGTGTGTGTGTGTGTGTGTGTGTGTGTGTGTGTGTGTGTGTGTGTGTGTGTGTGTGTGTGTGTGTGTGTGTGTGTGTGAGAGAGAGAGAGAGAGAGAGAGAGAGAGAGAGAGAGAGAGAGAGAGAGAGTCTGTCTGCCATCATTTGTGAGAGACAAGGGAACAGAAAGTAAAGAAATAAGTGTGTGTGTGGGGGGGAGGGGGGCTGGAAAGAGGTTAGAAGAGGTTTGTTTGTGTCTTTGTAATTTATCATTTCTGTGCAGCTGTTATCCATTAGCTCAAACTGTAATTGCAACTGTCAATAACAGTGGCCCATGTGTGGAGGTTATGATGATGATGATGATGATGATGGTGATGATGATTCCAGTTTATATACTCCATGCACTGTGTGTGTGTGTGTGTGTTAACTCATGAGAGTGAAAAGAGTCTTCCTTCTTTTGTTTCTATTTTACTCTCAGAGTAAAATGAACAGTACAGGCTGTGTACAATTTTAGCCTTGGGAATAAATGTGAGATAACACTGATTTATGAATGGTGAAGGCAGCAACGCATCTTACTCTTTCCCAAACAGTTTTTCTCACCAAAAAAAAGCGTTAGCCCCACCCTCACTTCAGCGATATGCCCCGTAGCGTAAAACGTACTTGTCATTTTAGATACACGCCCGTACCTGTGAGAATTCACGAATAGCACACCGATACCCACCTTTTGCCAAGGCAGCATTCCAGTGCTGCTCTCCACTTTGTGATCTGTTGGCATGCTCTATGTGTGATGAGTGCAATGCATTATGCCATCCAGAGAGCTGTGTCAAGTGACTCCTCTCTGACCAGTGACACTTTTATGAGGATGCGCCGCAGAACTTGAACTTCACACGCATGAAAGCAGACACCCGTGTATGCCTCAGGTGCAACAGATTATCATGCTGTCAGGCAGACTGACACAACTGTTGTGCTTACAATATGTATTGTATAATCAGTATCTGTCAGAACTGTACCCGCCAATAACAGCATGCAACATAATTTTGTATATACTGTAGGGGTGTGTGTGTGTGTGTGTGTGTGTGTGTGTGTGTGTGTGTGTGTGTGTGTGTGTGTGTGTGTGTGTGTGTGTGTGTGTGTGTGTGTGTGTGTGTGTGTGTGTGTGTGTGTGTGTGTGTGTGTGTGTGTGTGTGTGTAGGTGAGGTGCTGTAGGTGTGAGAGTTTTTGGTGTATGTACCTTGGCTGAACCAGGTGTGTGCTGACTGAGTATGCCTTGAGGTGTGGGTGTTTCATACATGAGGGTGGAGTGACCCACCCTCTCTCTCTCTCTCTCTCTCTCTCTCTCTCTCTCTCTCTCTCTCTCTCTCTCTCTCTGTCTCTCGTCTGTCTCTCTGTCAAAGAGACATGATGAGGCATGCAGACTTTAATGAGAAACTGTGGAGTCTCACAAATCATGCGTGTTTGTGACTGTACGTTACTGTACTTGTAAGGCCCAGACATATGCTGTACACTACAGCACTTTGGTCAACTTTGGTTGTTTTAAAATGTGCTTTATAAATACAATTTACTTGACTTGACGTAAGGACAATGTTCTTATAAAGCACATCATGGCTAGATTTGACTTTCAAATTGGGAGCTATTCTACGGCTAACACCAGGCTTATACCAAATAATTAAAATTTTGAATAATAACCTTGTAGACATTGCATGCGTGCATGCGTGCATGCAATGTCTACATGCATATGTATATGCGTGTATGCATGTGTGCATGCATGTGCATGTGTGAGTGCATGCATGAATGAATGCAGTTTATACAGTGTTCGCCAAACATGGCCGTGTCATGACACCTTTCAAACCCGATACACTAATCTTCCTGCAGTTTCTCATGGTGTTTGACAGGACCGGTCCCCCAGTCACCGCGCCAACAGGCTCCACCCTGCTAGACCACCTCAAGCCTGACTGTCCCACAACAACCACAAGTGAACTGAGGTGAGGCCGTGGAAGAATAGGCCTATGCTTGTCACACCAAAACATCAAAAGTCCCCGGAAACATCCTCAAGGGTTTGAAGCAAAAGTTATTAATCCCACTGTACACACACCCACACCCACACACACACACACACACACACACACACACACACACACACACACACACACACACACACACACACACACACACACACACACACACACACACACACACACACACACACACACACACACACACACACACACACACACAGAGAACTGCATCTTTTTTCCCCACTTTGCTGTGCTGACTCAGAGAGTTGCGGGAAAATAGCTTAATTATTTTCAGGCAGTGGAACTGTTTTTTCTGCCTGTCTTTTGAATGCTCTTGGCTTGTCATCATCCTGTCAATTGAGATGGGCTTCTTTACCTTACATGTTATCTTTGTAAGAGTGAGTGTCTGTGGTTTTGTGTACTTTGTAGGCATGCACAGGCATTGTTGCAATACACTTCCAAGTCTTGTACACAATGTATGTACAGTATTTGTGCACGTGTTTGAATGTGACGAAAGGGAAAGTTGCGTGTGGATTATAAATGAGGATTAGGTATGCAGTTAACGACTGTCTTTCAGGGTGTGTCTGTCTGTTAGCCTAACCATGGTGGTTCTCATGGTCTGAAGCCATCACAGGAAATCAGGAGCATGCAGACTGACTGTTCTACTGTGCATGTGTCAAGTTACAACTGAGGTAATACTATTGTAGTGAGGAGGCCTTTGAGTCACATTGGAAGCACCCATGTAAACCTAAAATATGATTATTTTTTAATAGTTTTTATTTACTCTAATACTGTATACTCTCGTAGGTGTGGTGCTGTAGTGCCTGTGCAAAGAAAAGAGAAGAAGAAGAAGAAGAAGAAGAAGAAGAAGAAGAAGAAAAAAACACCCTAAGGCTATTGGCACGTTTATTGAGCATCCATGCCTGCACCTGTGTGAATGAGTCAGTGTGTTTGTGTGTGTGTGTGTGTGTGTGTGTGTGTGTGTGTGTGTGTTTGTGTGTGTGTGTGTGTGTGTGTGTGTGTGTGTGTGTGTGTGTGTGTGTGTGTGTGTGTGTGTGTGTGTGTGTGTGTGTGTGTGTGTGTGTGTGTGTGTGTGTGTGTGTGTGTGTGTGTGTGTGTGTGTGTGTGTGTGTGTGTGTGTGTGTGTGTGTGTGTGTGTGTGTGTGTGTGTGTGTGTGTGTGTGTGCGTGCGTGAGAGAAGCAGAGTGAGAGGTACAGACAACAGTAGAGTGACAGACATGTAACAGAGACAGTATTATTTGTGGGAACCTATTAATGGGTGTGAGAAGTAAAACGGACTCATTCATTTGTCACAGGTCATTTGCTTTGAGAGTCTGTGATGGGAATCAATGAGCTCTGTGTGACTATCACTATGCACAATCAACACCACAATAGCTGTATCTCTTCAAGTCCTCTTCACACGTCACTCCTCCTCAATACAGGTGCTGAGTTGTCAAGGTCTTGTTGTATTTGAAGAGATCTATAGCGGTTATATTGTATACATGCTGTCAAATGTATACAGGTGCACGGAGGTGGAGGTAGAAGGCTGCAGTTTGTGCCTCAATGATCCTGTGACAGTAGCCTACCTGTGTGGGAGCAGCAGAGTGACATGGATACGTCCCCTGGGGGTAGAGACACAAGAGAGAGAGAGAGAGAGAGAGAGAGAGAGAGAGAGAGAGAGAGAGAGAGAGGGAGGGAGGAGGGGGGGGGGGGGGGGTTAGCTGTCACTTGAAACCTTGAACAGATCTGGGTCATTGTTCATTGTGATAAATGACATTGTCTTACCATGCAGTCAAATACACCTGATGAATTTGTTGACAATATAAGGGGCTGTGTCTTTGCAGATGACCTCTGCCAATGGATTGGCTAGGTTAAAGGAAACTGGTGAAATTTAAAGCTTTAAAGTAGGACAAAATCAATAGACTGTGGTTTTGCTCGCCATGTTTGTTCAGATATAGCTACTACAGGAAACAACCCATGGTGGTAATTCTCATTATATTATTGTCTCCGCCAGGAGAGTTTGTTTTCACTTTCCGTCAGCCAAGCAAACATTGGTCGAGCCTCACGTGACACTTGACAATACGGTGAAATAGTGTGATCTGATTGGCTAGTGACATATAACGGGCTATAAATACATGTGTCACTTTGAAAGAGTCTTTGCCTCTTTCAAAGTGAGGTAAGACAGGAATAATCACTAAATGGCTGAGAAATGGCGGATACTGTAACAATTGGATAGGACACTTACACAGACAGGACAGATAGGACACTTACACAGACAGGACGGATAGGACACTTACATAGACAGGACAGATAGGACACTTATACAGACAGGACGGATAGGACACTTATACAGACAGGACGGATAGGACACTTATACAGACAGGACGGATAGGACACGGATAGGACACTTATACAGACAGGATGGATAGGACAGTTATACAGACGGATAGGACACTTGTGTCATGTTACTATGACACAGTAACATGTTCTATTTTTTGTAAGAATTAGAACATAAGAATTAGAACATTCCCAACATTCCCAACACAAGTCTGCTGGCGGAGACTTGTGCTCCGAGGAGCACTTTTTCTAGTTATTATTATTATTACAACGTTTATGGAAAAAGTTTTGAGATAACGGCCTATGATAGTGTGTTTCATAAGACAACCCTGAGGCGCATGAGCAGGAAGATGGTGTGTAGACGCACATTTCATCCGGTTCCAACTAACATAAGACAAACCCTGAGGAGGTTTGTGAGGTGGTATGTGCACTCTAACCTATACTGTACCTGCGCTTACGTGCGTGCGCACGTGTGTGTCTTTTGGGTGTGATAACAGATGACAGGGGTGTGGTCGGTAGACGTTGATATAACACACTGTTTCACAACGTCGGGTCCGGGTAGCACCAGGGGTCCAAACGGACCTTTGCGGGTCTGTAACTCTGAGAGTGTACAAATGGTTCAATTTGTACACTCTTTGTAAATAAACACTGACCCCATTGACCCTCATGCATATCAAACTGGGGGCCAATGAAAGGAAAAACGTTGAGAATCACTGCTACAACAACACACCTATCCACTTTCTCCACTACCCCCCCCCTCCTCCCTCTTTCTCCTCTATCTTTAATTGGAATGTCTGGCAGACAGTGGCAGTGACAGGGCAGAGGCAGAAGGTGTCGTGTACGTGAGAGATGGGCGAGAGCTGAGCACACGTTCTCGTCTCTATACAGAGTCGTCAACTGCACCCCGAATATCAGCCCGGTGTTATTCTAGGAGCAAGGGCTGTGCTACCCAATAATATCAGTAATACATTGTCGTAAATGGCGTCAGACTCACACGTGCAAACTCTCTCTCCCTGTCTCTGTATCTCTCTGTCTCTGCATCTCTCTGTCCCTGTCTCTGTATCTCTATGTCTGTTACTCTCTAAATTCAATTACATTCAATGGGATTTAATTGGCATGACAAAACATACGTTTTCATTGCCAAAGCAAAAGTGGAAAAAAAACTGTCAAAACTAAAGGGAATAAAGAAAAGTGTAAACAGAGGTGTTACATTGCAACTTGGGAAAACTAGCTTACACAACCAGAATTGTGTTTGCTGTCAGAAATAGTTATATACACGTAGGTAAGGTTAGCTTGGGAGGAACTTTTGAAACAAATGACAGCAATATTTCAATGTTTTGCATTCACTTGGTATAAAACCCGAGGGACAAATAGCAGCAACATTTTCAAATGTATTTAGAATTGTGCAAAAGTAGCACGTTTTTCAAATGTGTTTAAAGGTAGTCTGTCTGTACAGTAGTTCTATGTACCGAGATCACTCGGTGCAGACAGTGCACATATGATTAGCTTGACTAATGTAAAAAACATTTTAAAAAGGCCATGCTACACTATGTCGTCCAATGTAAAAAAAACATAAAAAATGCCATGCTACACAATGTCGTCCAATGTAAAAACCCCAACAACAGAAAATGCCATGCTACACTATGTTGTCCAATAAAAATAAAAATAAACTAAGAAAAATGCCATGCTACACTTTGTCGTCCAATGTAAAAACTATAAAGAAAGTGCCATGCTACACTAAGTCTGCCTGTGGCGGCCTTTCTCACTGAGTCTGTAGTCAGGCTTTTCTTTGTTTTGATCAGTCACAATGCTCAGGTATTCTTTTTATATTTTTGGTGTCTGTTTCTGCCTTTATTGATATGATAGTTTAGGCTGAGGTATCCTGACTGCCATTCTATAGGCTATTCTCTGTTTAGGGCCAAATAGCATTCTAGTTGGCTCTGCTTTTGGGTTGCTTCTTTTCCAGTCAGATGGCTTTCTTTTTTCTGTCTTATAATTTGGTTTAGTCCAGTGGGTTTTCTGTCTGGTGGCTCTGTGTTTGAGAGTCCCAGGACCAGCTGGCTGAGGGGGAATCTCTCTCTAGGGATTCTGTGAGGGCTTTGTTATGGAGCATGTCTGAGTCACTTTCTTTTGGGTGTTATAACATTTAAATGCTCTCTTTTTAATTTTGATAATGAGTGGGTATTGTCCTAATTCTGCTCTGCATGCATTATTTGGTGTTTTGCGTTGCATAATTCCGTGTGCGGGGTCTCAGTGTTTATTCCATTTTTCAAGATCTTTGTTGGCAAGTGGTCCCCAGATCTCCAACAGAGGTAAATTGGTTCTATCAGAGTTCAATATTCTTTGGTTTTAATTGGGATGTCTAGATTGATGTTTCTTCTGATCTCTCTCTCTCTCTCTCTCTCTCTCTCTCTCTCTCTCTCTCTCTCTCTCACACACACACACACACACGCACGCACGCACGCACGCACGCACGCACACACGCACAATCTGTATCACTTGACTCTCAACACACACATGGTCACAGGGACGCGCGCAAACACCATACGCACACGCACGCGCAAACTGAAAGACAGTGCTCCACCCTCCAATGCTGCGGACTTTTTTTCAGATGCAGAGGGAAGAGGAGACTTGTCATTCACTTGAGCCTGTAATGTACATTCTGTTTCAAGGTCATGGACTCATGAGTCATATATAGATATAACCTAACGTACAGAAACATGTTATATCAGCCTGCATTATAGCAGCCTGTCAGATCTCACGTTCAGCCATGCTAATCTATGAATTCCACGTGACTATTAGGCTAATGCATACGTTTATTAAATATGTTGTTTGGAGAATATGTAAAATGAGACAAACTGCTGAGAAAGCCTAAAGTGTGATCACTTTGCGCCCCCTGGAGGTTGCAGGTGGGCTTCACGTTAGCGTTGCCAGATTCTGCGAGAGAAATAAGCAACCAGGTCTATGAAAACAAGCCCAAAAGACGCGACTAGGCTACGGCTATTTGAAA